>NW_020451049.1:2246846-2253230 GCF_003343035.1 Apteryx rowi | reverse complement strand
GTGGAGTCTCCTTCTCTGGAGATATTCAAAACGCGCCTGGATGCAATCCTGTGCAATGTGCTCTAGGTGACCCTGCTCGAGCAGGGGGCTTGGACTAGATGATCTCCAGAGGTCCCTTCCAACCTCAGTGATTCTGTGATTCTGTGAACATTCTCTATTAAATGGCATGAAGAACATTAATAAATCTGATGTTTTTCTTGAACTCTCAGGGAGTTTCCCAAAGGGGATGAAAGAACAGACACTGGTAAACAGGGCAAACTGGCTGCAAGACTGTTCTCAAAGAGACAAAAAAATAAACATGGTACATCTTTTTTGTAAACGATCAGTTACAATAATTTTAGTGATTACTTGAAGAAATAGTGTATTTCTAAAAAAGCAAGCAGAAATGGTATGTGTACACACAGTCCCTTAACATACTCTTCTTTTCATAGTCAAGAATAGTACTTTTGGTCCTTTCTCCCCAGCTATTCTCTAAAAACTTCAAATCAGCCTGCAGGATATCAAACCTCACTGACTCCTGAAATCAGCTCCCATACCACATATTCCTTCTTCTCCTAAGCAGGAGAAGAGCTGGATTTGTTAGTGAGAAATGTTGTCTTGGACCATATGAGGTCAGTCAGGGAGGCTGGCGTTTACAATTCCTAAGAACTGAACTGAAATTAATGTGAGAAAAGAAAACCATCTTGATTCTTTCATTCTTAGAACATGGTATGCAACTAAGTCAGATTTAGTTTAGAGGAAAGCTTGCAAAGGGTGAACAAACTTTCCTACATTGCTGATATACACTGTGCTTTCTCTTAATCTCTCCTTCTCAGCCAAACCACAAAGGATAACACACACATCTAGAAATGCAATGAACATCCTCAAAATAGTGGATACTTGCACAGTCCAGTAGACATTTTTTTGTGTGTGAGAATTTTCTCTATTAGAAGTTGAGCCAGTTTGATCACTTGGGTATCGCCTTCAAAACTTCTTACATTTCCTCCAACTACACTGACTGAAACTTCTCCTCTTTCCATCTCTGTGCCAAGCCATGCTTTTTTCTTTTTTTAGTTGTCTTTCGTGTACTTTGTCAAAGTTTTCCTTCAATGTCTGCAGCTTCTCTAAGCCACTGCTTTTTAAAATCACCATCGGTTATTTTTATGCCTGCTCCATTTAGATTACTTCAGCCATTTTATTTTTTCTCCGGTTTTCTCTAGATGCTTTGGATTACTCAGCAGCCATCTACACTTCTCTGTAGCCTTAATTTTGTATTTTCCATTAAAATAACTTTATTTGCAAAATAAAGTTGAACAAGAAATAGTTCAATTAGCAATCAAGTCTGCATTCGCTGGATATAATTTTCTGGGGCGAAGCTCACCTGCCCCTAGGCTTCACTCTCACTAAGCATCAGCAGTCTTGCTGGGCATTTAGCAGTACAGGAAAAGGACCCAGCATTTGTACTGGAGGTTAATCACGCAAGAGAGATTTTTTAGTTACTTTTACTTAAAAGAGACAGAGAATAATATTTTTAAAAAATTGTAATCCAAAAGAAATCAACCTCATTTAGAGAAATTTCTTTTTAGAAAATTCACCAAATAAAGATTTGCTCCTGCAGGGGACTAAACTCCTCACTCAAAGCCATGTGGTTAAAAACATTTTGTTCGTCCTACAGTTATGGCAAATCCTTACAAAAAAGTCTGATCTAAACCTGCAGCAAAAGCTAAAAAGCTTTTTAAAAGCCAATGCTTGAAAATTATTAGATCCCAGAACTCTCTTTTTCTTCCCTGAACCATTCCTTCTCTATACTTCTCACCCATTTTGTGCTGGTACACCCCAACTCATTTGACTACATGCTGAGCTGAAAAAATTATTCAGCCAAATAGTTATTTTTCTGGCTTATTTTTCTGCTGGATGGATTTCCCAGTCAGGTTTGTCACCTGGTCACAGAAGCTGCTGTGCACACAGAACAACATGTAGCTAGCTAGATGGCTGAGGACTTGACAGGAGGTTCAGTGAAGTCAGTAGAAGGCTTTCGCCTGTCTCCAGTGAGCTGAGACTGCAGCTTTTGAAGCCTTTCCAGCACCCTCGCTAATCTGATGGCAGCGAGAACTTAGAAAAATCTTTCTCTCTGAAATCCATGATTAGCCTGAAGACTACATGAGATAGGGAAATGCTGCTGTAAGCTTATCCAAAATGGCCAAAGTAACATGAAAACACTCTTTTTTTCCCACAAAGGCATTCGTTCCTCAGCAAATCTACTGAATTGCAGGTCAATAATGCCTCTTCCTGCATGCTTCAATACAATACAAACTGCATTAGACCTCCTATAAACCTAAGTGCTGCAACTGCCCTTCCCCTGTGGGTACACCTAAAGTCTAAATAATACAACAGTCTGGAAGTGGCTAGAATAGCTATCAACATAATAGCTATCAGCACCAGAGAGGCTGACTGTGATGTGAACACCAGTAGGCTAGAACACAGGACAAAACCATTGAAACATTCATTTAGGTGAACAGACAATCCCCAGGTGGTTTCCTCACGCCTGCAGTTTTCTCACCTAATTACCTGACCCCTGATCTATCAGCCTACCTGCATTTACACTAAGGAACTGCAAAAGAAATATACGAGAGTGTTTTGAAAACAAGTATACCCAATACTAAAAGTGAGGCTGCTTTGTCAGCTTTGCAGAGAGCTATTGTGATTGGCTGGCCATCGATGGCAACTCCTCCAGCGTGATACAGCTGGTTTTACTCCACTATCTGAGTATCATGTGTGAAAACACATCAGTCAGTGTAGAACAAGGTATAGCTATAAACTTGAAGATGTGAACTTTAAAAGACCAGAGGCTGCAACTGTTCTCATCTGAACAGCTTCTGCCTCCTAGCTGACAGATGGTTCATAAGCTGGGAGTACAACTGGGATATAACACGGCACCCTTAGACACACAGAATTTACATTTGGTTGACTACATATTATAGAAAACTTCATATTTCACAGCTTAATGGAAAACTGGGAAATTTCCCTTGAAATGTTTTGCTGCAATCTTTATTCCCAGTTTTGGACCAGATAAAACAATCAGAGCATGTTAGCATAGCTATAACATTTTTTGCGGACCCCGGTGTCTGACCACAAAGGTATTAACACAGCAATAACATGCGGTGACTTTAACAGCTTGACTGGAAATGAGCCAACAGCAACAACTTTTGGCAAATTCCCAAGTCTAGCCTTGGTTAATTCCTTAGTGAAGTAGCAGCACTACAGTAGCAAACTTTTAACTTTTATATGGCCTTTCTTTCAAAACCACTTCCAAGTCAAACAGAACATGATTACAATTCACGTCACATTTACATTTCTAAAACACAAAAGAAGGGTGTGCTTTGTTCCCAATAAGTTTATATACAAAACTTTGAAAAATTCCAGGAGACTGATGCTCTTGCCTAAACTGACTCCTCTTATCAGCACATGGGCCACGGTATTTCATGATTCAGAATTTACCTCCCAAGTTATGCCTGTCCTAACTGTTAGGGTCTGGCAACCCTTTCTATTCACTCTAGACTAATTTTAAATGACTACACAGAGCTATCCAAATTGAGGGAAACAAAGATTTCAGCCAAGTCTTTTCTAAAATGCATTACTGAACTCCAAAATGTATGTATTAGCCAGGTTAACCTGAGGAAGTTCACTGTGGAAAAAAGAACCTTATCTGTTGCACCATGGAAAATAACACTGCTACATGGAGGACAGATTTCTCACGTACATGTTTGACCTTGACACCATTCAAATCAGTGGAAAAAATCCTACTGAGTAGATCAAAGCAGAATCAAGTCCTAAAGGAGCCTTTCCTCCCATTATCTGGAGGAAGGGAGGCTGTTATTGGTCATGCTAACACCCCTATAATTGCTATTAGTCTGGCAGCACAGAATAGCATTACAGGTGATACTACATGTGAACAATGGGCTCTTTGAAAATCTTTCCCATTGTAAAGGCAGTTTATTATTTGAAAACACACTACTAATGCTCAAAGGCAATGTTAATAATTCACAGAGAGTGAAGAAATATTAAGTGCTAGCAAACTAAGTGCAGACAAAAATCATCCTTAAAATCAGATCAGATCTTGCACTACAGATTTTTAAACTACAGACTGTGCACATTTTTATTTCTCAGATTTTACACTGTAAAGCTCAATGAGATGTGATCTAGAAGTGATTCATTTTTGCTTAGTACAGAGATTCCTAATCCGTATGCCTAGAAAGAGACCTGCTATTTATGTGGGTCTTTAAAATTCTGAAAACACAGAGGAAATATTTGTTGATGTGGTAAGGATTTTTTGCCATTTTGAGATTTCAAATGCAACTTAGTTGGACAAGATGCCATGTCAAGATGGTCCTGTACACCTTTCATTTACTTATATAGTACACCCTACACAAAGTGGATTTTAATGTAGTTTTGCTGTCAGAGTGTAGCATGTAAAGACAACTGGAATAAATCATAATCAAGTTGAAGGCTGCTACTTTCAGAACTTTTATTCTTTTGTAGTAGCACTTGCTGGTCTAACTCTGTAGTCAACCATAAAGCTGGAATTTAGAAATAACATTTCTTCCAGAAAAATACATTTTCTCAATATTTACTGCAAGCACAGTTCCTTGATGAGAAAGGTAATGCATGCAAACAGGAAAAAAATATGATACAAAACTCTATGGAACAATTTACTTTGTATTCTGAAGATACACAGGCTTCTCTGTGATACAGCTGCATTATTATTTAGAAGCTGCTGAGATCACTTTTACAGATCATCTAGTGCATCAAAAATACAGCTGGACCTCTTCCTATCAAAACTAGTCTTAAGTGCATGCCTTGGGTGTGTCACTTGAAAACCTCACAACAACAGCTACTTCCAGCACCACCTCTAGGACTTCTTCCATGATAGGCATTGTTTCTGCTGGGACTTTTGCCACTATTGTGCTTAACTACACTTGGTGCCAGGGATGGAAAAAGTGCTCATTAAATTGAAGAGACCAGTCAAAACAATATTAATGACAAAATAACACTACCGCACCTAGACATCCATCATGATTCTGATCTCACTGATGAGAGCACGTCAAGTTTCATTCAGTTCCAAGAGTAACACCATTAAATAATTACATGTGTCATAACTAAATTTGGTATCAGTGAAGTCAAAATCGGTGTTTCTGCATCTCTTTTACATTAAAATGGCAAATTCACTGCTCATTACATTACTTTACTGATGGTATGTGTTATTTAAAATGCTACTAATCTTTTTTCATATATTTCAGAAAGGTGCTTTGCTAAAAATTATTAAAAATATTGATCCACTCTTCCCACTCCCCCCAGAAATAAAAAAAAAAAGGGGAAAGAAAAAAAGATTGTGGATTGTCTAAAGATACTTGAAACACCACTGGGAAAAAACATAAATTACATGGAGTTACAAGATTAAATAAAAATGGGAATTTGTCCAGGAAAATGATGTTCTGGCTAAAGTAAATAGGTATATATATAGACTTCAGAGCTCAGAGCTGTTTCGCAGTTTTACAGGCTGGAGATGAGTGTTTAATGTAGGCTTTCAAAACAAGATAATCTTAGAGATACAGTCAACTGCAACAAACGTACAAGTTCTTTGTCACTGCTCCAAATACTAAAAATATTACAAAAAATACAAAGCTAGTAATATTTTGCTTCCCTTTACCTAAGTGGACTAAAAGGAATGCTATTTACAAAATAGTCTTTTAAGCATTTCATTTATAAGAGCAAGTGATATAACAGCTGGTATCCTGAAAGATCTCAAAGTACTTCCCAATTCTGGGAAACCTGCAAAGTACCTGAGAGAAAGCACATACACACCTCTGTTTCACATCATGCCACTAGTTTTTTTAGCCAAGCCTTTCCCAGATGAATTAAAGAATTTGACACCCACACTGTTTAATCTCCTGACCTCCTTCAAACTGGTCTTTCCACTGTGAGGAACTGAAGGAGCAGGAAGTATAGTGTCCAGACCCTACAAATCCTGTGAATAGTAACGTCCAGACCCATGGAGAATCTATTCAACACTGACTATTTGTTTTAAGAAAGCTTTTTTAAAAAAAATGTTTAAAACTTTGGAATAATATGAAATAAAGACTTAAAAACAAACACTTAGAAACATAAACAACAATGTATGTTACTAAAAGCCACTTTCTGAATAAACACTTACTAATGTTAAGAGGAATGATGGGTTAAAAAAAAAAAAATCTATTGTTCTTTCATCACTAATGGCTTTTCAAAGTCCCTTTCTGACATCTATGTACGTTTAACTCATTTTTTTTCTTATGAGATTGATTGAACAGATTAATCCTCCCTCTTCAGCACTGGGTAAATCCACACAGTACTCAGGAGGCAACAAAAAAA
>NW_020451049.1:2237163-2246836 GCF_003343035.1 Apteryx rowi | reverse complement strand
AAAAAAAAAAAAAAATCATGGCTTTTCACAGATCAATGCAACTATATTACGCCTGAACATATTTTGTTTTTTAATCAGGTCCCACACAAACCAAAATAAATAAGGTCCTTCAACCTAAAACTGTAGTCAACAGTCTATTTTTTCCTCAGTGTTCACGGTGAGATGATGATTAAGATAATTAACACAGCTTGCTTGTAACATCTTTGAGCATGATGGAACCAGTAACTTTAGGTACACTGTAAAGTTCTTATAATAAATTCTTTCTTTAATAATAAAGTTTTTTTTATAAATTCTTGTTCTTTATAATAAATATATCAAATATCTTTATAATAAATTTCCCTGGGAAAGGGAAATACAGAGCAAGTTCCCAACAGTTCAATAATGCACAAGAGATGATTCACACAGGACTGATCATCAAGCAATATATAACTACACCTGTTTATGTAGTACAATCCATAACCCACTTAGGCACCTGGGCTTTTTTATAGACCATGGGAAGAGAAGTATATAAGAAGGAATAAGAAAGCCAGCAACCTGACAGGAGAAATACTGAAGGCATCAAGACATTCAAAGGAAATTCAAAGTCCTAGACATATCCAAACCTAGACTCAGGTGTCTAAAAGAAGTTGACACCAAGCTTCTTTGCAAATCAGGCCTTGTTGAAAAATACCACAAATAACCAGAAGGACTCTTCAGCGCTTCAGCTACACATGATGCCTAACTGAAATGCCACGCCTCACATTTTGCACAGATCTTTGATTCTTATCACCTATTTGCTTTGCATTTTTATTGCCCAAGCCACACTGTGGTTAAGTAGATATAATAGACACACACACACAAACATACACATACATGTATATACACACAAATGCATATTTATATGCATATGAATAAATATATGTATATACACACCTACACACACACATGCAAATACATTTTCTCCAAATACATTACATTCTAAACTGATGATTATCTATCTTCTCTCATATCAAAAGTGACACTGCTACAACTGTAGACAGATTGGTACAGATTATGGAACTGTTTTACATGCTTTTTAAAGGGTTTCCTGATATATGGAAACTACAGTCAGGGGAAATCTTAGAGAACGGGAAATCTTCCATAATGTGTATGAAGAAATAAACCCAGTGTCTTATAAAGAGCAATAAGCATTTGATGAGCTTTTTTTCCCCCTGTGCAAGCAGCAAAGACAGACACACACACTACTCATAGCAACCGCAGCGAAATTTGCTCCAAACCACATTTCACTGCCCCTCCCTGAGCCTGCATGAACCTACCAATCACATCTACGTGCCCCCAGAACCCCATTCTTTTCCCCAGGGCTGCTGCTTCTTTCAGTACTGAGGAGAGAGCCTACTCAGTTAATGTGCAACTATTCAATATTTTATTTTATCCCATTGCTCAATATATAACCTCAGGCCTCATTTACAGGACAGTTTTCAAACCCAGCTCTGAAGACAGAATTACTCCTCTCTAATAAGCCTTTCTGTGGAACTGGTCCCTATAATATACTTGCATGGACAAGCATTATTCTCTCTTAACTAGCTAGTGAGGCCAATTATACCTTTTCCATTTTAAACTGACAACACAGCCAAGCGCAAGAAACAATCTGAGAGCGTATGTAATGATAATATAATGTATCAGATGTAACGATAAAGGGTCAAAAGGCTTCACTGACTTTTGGGTGCCCCATTTGAGACACGTGGATGTATTTTTTCAAGGTATTWAGCACTTTTTATGCTCAAAGCACAGATTCCATGCATTTGAATTGCTACCAGCCAATCAGACCTACAAGCCACCTTAATTCCAGCATCTCTGAAGCCTTAAGAACTTATATTGCAACTTGTAACAAGTCTTTCAACACAGCTTCTCTGCATAATTTTCTACCTTTCTAAAAAGGCAAACTGTAGCATAGTTTAAATTACCACTAACTCTAATCATTTTGCTGAGCAGCAGTAATAGGTCAA
Source organism: Apteryx rowi (assembly GCF_003343035.1). Taxonomy (NCBI): domain Eukaryota; kingdom Metazoa; phylum Chordata; class Aves; order Apterygiformes; family Apterygidae; genus Apteryx; species Apteryx rowi. Next base: position 2,244,851 of record NW_020451049.1, on the reverse strand, counting down.
AACTTTGATTTTTCACAGGATTTGTCAACAATAACAAATTGTGCTTTTCCATAGAAGCAGAGAAAACCATCTTTGACAAGTTAACATTCTGAACTGAGTATACACACACAAGACTAATGCAGTTATTTTGTAGACACAAAGACTACTATTATTTAAGAAGCATAAAAGCAGACAGTTTTTGCTATGGTAGAAATTCGCAGAAAACAATGCGAGTTCAAAACAAACTTGACTCTTTTCCCTGTAAAGAATTAATACATATTCTTAAAGGCATAGTTGATTAGAGTTTCTATTATTTAATTCTGTATTATTTACTGTTTTGGAATATAACTGCAAACAGAAAATTAATCAGAATATTACATCCTTCCAGACAGTTTGGAAGTATCTAAATTCCACTGAAAGTCAATGGAGAACATTTTAACAACATAAATGAATTATCTTTGACTTAATCAGCTAATCTGCAACAACACTGATGTACCTAAGTGCTAGGAATGCCTTTGAAAACTTATCCCCCAAAATGTATATTCTTAAATCACCTACGTTTTACTGAAAAAGCCCACACTGAGTAACTGAAATCTAACATATGCTAATCTTTACTGATATGAAGTAGAAGTTGCTGTGTGTCTGTATAGTTTTCTAATGGATATAACAGCACTACAGTTCACTTCCCCAAACCATACAGGCCTTTCTACCACTTCAGCTGAAACCAATCTTAAGCAGAGGACAGAAGCATTCCACTTATATTACACCAGCATAATTATCCAACCCTCAGTGTTTCACCATTTTAACCATAACACAGCAGTTACAAAAGTCAAACTCTGATGAGTGAACTAACCTAGAGGCTTGGTAGGTGACAATGTGCAAAGTCTGAGGGAGAACAACAGAAATTTCCTTCCTCAAAGGGCAAGCAATTGAGTTTTGCTCTCCCTTTGTGTACACTTTCAATCACTGGGTCCATATATATTTATCTCATGCTTCCCAGCACATCCTACTGTAAAGCCCAGGAATCCAAAGGGAGAAATCTTTGATCCAGGATCTGCATATCATCTTTTTATCCTCTCATTCCTTTCCAGTGGAAATCAGGGCAGTAAGAGTGTGACTGTGCACAATGAAGTCTCATGCTAACACACAAGAACATGGCCAGAGCAGGCATGACAACCCTAGGGCTGAGAAGGGCTTACCCATCCTGCTGTTTAGTTTCAGTAAGGAGATGATCAAGGACAACTGTGCCCGTCAAGCAATGGGACGGCCTGGACATGGGGGTAGCTTGGGAACAGTTTGCAAGGAACATCAGTGTAGGATTTGCTATGCAAGGAGCCCAACAGTCAGTGGATAAGGCAGAAGGATAGTGGGATTGGGGAAACAACTACTTCATTCCCTGAAAAACATATTAGAAAAATGGCATCATTTATGTCAACATTCACCTACACAAGGTTGCAGCAACCTACTACTGCCACCATCTACCCTTTTAGTAGGTGAAGGAAATATGCCTTGAATTCAAGGGACAGAGGACAGTCAAATGAATCTAGGGGCTCTTGCCCTATGATAACAATAAAGGTGCTAATGTGGTTTCCAAGGGCTAAAAGACTTCCTTTTGTAGTAAGATTATTTTAATTAGAAAATTACATGCCAGAATTATACTACAATTAAAAGACAGTGCTCAACAGTCAGGAAAGACCAGCATTATGATTAGCTGTGCAAGAGAATTTCATTCTTCTCATCCTCTTCTTCCTGCTTATCCTGCCTTCCTTCACCTTACCCTCTGAGGGACTTCAACAACATGACCTTTTTCCTTCTCTTCTTTCCATTCATTCATGTGGCCTTCATTCAGTGAACGCATTTGTCTACTCAGAGCTGCCTGAAAGACCCAAGATTTGTCCAAAGGACAGAGGGGATGAAGCTGAGGCTACGGGCTGCATGGATAAAGCCATTTGGGGATAACCTGGAAAATCAAATCTTCTACTTTCTTCTGTCAAGGAAGGTTTTTGCATCTAAATGAGTTACTTGAACCACATTTTTTCAGAGCAAGTGAACTGTCTGTTCACTTTGCTCACATTCAGGACAGCATGGTTGGGCTTGATTTATAAAAGTGACAAGGACAGCTTCAGTTTTAATTTGAAATAAGATGGAACTTGGACAAAACACAATAGGCTCCTCAGACCTTGAGTCTTGGCATTTAAGAGCACATGCCAGCCTGATCCACAAAAGTAGTACAAAAAAAGGCAAAGGAAGGATGATGCCTTGATTCCACACTAAGCACTGAGACAGCACCAGGAAAACACAATACTATTTCTTGTTTTCTGCAAGCCAGACTAAGGTACAGAACAGCAAAGGAGACGTKGCTCTTGTGGCATGAGACGCCTGTTTTGCTTTTGCACAAGTTTCAACACAGATATTCTTTTCTAGAATCAATTACCAAATGGTTTGACTTCTTTAGGTGTTTGGTTTTTGCAAGCACAGAGTTTTCAGCTTCTGGTCTATGCTCATCAGGCCACATATATTTTTGGGGGGATCTCTATCATAGAAACAGAAGGAAGAGGGAGATTGCAGTTGAATAACTGTCATTTCATCTCCCCAAACCAGATCTTTCACACACATATGGTAAAATACTAACTTATTCCACAATCTTGTGATGAAGCATTTTAAATGTGTTTTTTAAATAAGACATTTGAGTTCTCAGTCCTTTTCTTGACAACATATTTGAAAGCAACAAAGTTTGAGCATCTAACCTGGCCTAAATTCATATTTAGGAGTCAAAGGGAAAATCCTGTACTTGTTTAACAATAATCAAACTCAGAGGCAAACTGCTGGGAAACACAGGATAAATTATGTATATATTCCCTGCTTGTAACATTGCCCTAGCTCCCACGTATGGTCCTGAAGCTGTGGTTACTGTTTCAGGAAGACATTCCTGGTAATGCTTCAGTTCATTAAGTAATTAAACCTTTAGAGCTGCTGAATGGAGTGCTCAGGATTTCACATGTATTGGCTGTGCAGCTCAGCTAGATGTGATAACTGTTGCAGAACAGCTCACATTTTACTATCATATAAGCACCTTTTAAAAGCATGTAACCACACACCTATTTAAATATATTCACCACAAGAACATCTCTTGAACATACCAGAGAAGACAGAACTTTACAAGCCTTCCTTATTGGTTTTCTTTTTTGTTTGGTATGTGGATGACTCTTTTGTTTTGGCTAGATACCTACACAGTAGTTCTATGAACACCACTTACTATCAGGTTCACACATTACTGCATCACCCAGCAGTACGAATTTGATCTTGATCAGACACGAGCACACAACTGCATGTATGTGAAATCGGTCAGTGCTCAGAATTTTTTTGTTTATATTAGCTAGTGTTTATGTTGGCTGCAGGAGAATTAAAGCTATCTAACACCGCGGGAATCTTGAGAACCATCTTTTCAAGCCAGAACAATTGTGGCCGCACAGTCTGAAAAACTGTCTACATGTAACAATGACAAAATAAGGGATTTGAGAGAGGTTCTTTCTTAAAGAAGGGAAGCAACAAATCAAAAGCACCTTCTCAGCAAAAATGTGGTAACAGTTCTAAATAACAGTTCATTTAGCAAGAAAATGACTGCTTGCAAGGTTAGCAGAGAGCTGATTAAAGGAGCATTTCTCCATGTGGATTCCAGGTCCCACATCTCTCCTTCCCAGGGCTGAGAAAATAAACTGAGAAGTGCAACATGCAGCTTACAACTGCCAGTAAGCAAAAGAAATTATGCTGAATCATCCTCACTTTCCACTAAAGCAAATCTGCTACTGTAGTATTCAGCAATTGCAGAGGGATTCTCCCAAGTAGCTCTCACTCGCCTCCCTCAACTATCCTAGCTATAACCCTCTAATGCTATAATAAAGTAGGAGGGCTTCAGAATGCCCTTCAGAAGAATTCAGAAGAAACTGTCTATCAGCCCAACTTCTCAATTCTGTGAGTGGTAGTCAGAGAAAAACTAAGGAGAAAAACTTTCAGGACTTTGAATAAAGACTGATGATAAATCAAGATTACTTTTCATCAGTCATATGCCAGCTGTCTTCATCTTACTTTGAACTCAACCTCTTCAGCTAAGTTCAGGCCCTGAATTGTTTTTGTTTTTTTATGCTCTTCAGTTTTTTTTTTTTTTTTTTTTTTTTTTTAGCAAAACCAAGCCACATTTCCACTGAGTCATCAAAACTGCTATTCACTCAAATTTCACAGCATGTACTGTAATTTTTCCATGAGCTTAGTGTCTCACCTTAAGTCATCTCCTGTAGAAAGAAATGTGCTTTGTTTAGTCATACTCTGTTTTATAAATGGATGAAAACATGCAGACTAACTTTCCCAAGAATTCCACTCTGCGACATTTAGAAACAAAATCAATACACATCTTTTTCAGACTGATGATGGTTTCACAAAAGTGTTAAAAAGCTAATGAAATACCAGAAACAGACTTGAAGTTATTATTCTGACTATAAATTAATAATAAATTATGGCAATGAAAACAGCACTCTCACAAGTGTATCAAATTCAGCTATTTAGTCTCCCAAACTCCATAGTTAAGAATTTCATTCAGTGTCACTTTTGATTGAAGAAGCCACAGAAGACAAGAAGGAATGCTTTTGATTCAGTATTTAACTTTTCCAAAAGTACACATCTGTTTCAAAGAATGACCTGTTTTCATTACTTCAGTTTATTCAGTTGCATGTTTTCCTATCACTTCTACCGATGTTAAGTAGAAATCCACCCACTGGCATTTGAGAATCACTCAGCAAGCACAACCCACCACTCTGCAATGCTGATTCATAGCTTCTGCAGTGACTTTGGGAAGAACAAAATAGCAGATCAGTTCAACATGGAAAAAAGAAAAGATTCAAAGATAAACTTAGCCATCTAATTCTGTACTGATTCCTGCTACCAGAGGCCTTTCTGCTTCACAGAAATGCTTAAGTTCTTGCAAATTCAGTCATACTAACTGTGCAAAGTTCCTTTCATGCCATTTTTTTAAACAGATTGTTGACTCCAACAATTACCCATGTCTTCAATCATCAGTGATTCAATCCAGCATGCCTCAAAATTGGTCTATACCTTCCTAATGCTTCCTAAGTGATTAACAGTTTTAACAAAAACTTTGCAAGAAGTCTGTATTTGCTTATATACAGTAAAACATTTAACCTCTTCTGTGACCTCTTTATGGTAAGTATACCACAGGAACTTATTGAACCTAAAACAAGTAGCATTTAGTGGCTACCAGTGGACCTTCTAACAACCCCTAAACCAGCACACTCACTCTAATCTGCTCCAGTGAGATATACAGGTGTTCATTTGCTGGTTTCTAAACTCTGGGGTATATTAGCTTTTAAGATGAATCCTGTTGAATAAATACTCTGTTGCAAACACCTTTTGCATAAGGAGCTATGGCTGCTGCTGCATATACATTGGCTTTCTCACAGATCACATTCTATTCTTCTGTTCAGGTGGTGTTATGATAATTTCCTTCCAGTAAGCCATCTTCTCTCTGAGCTGATAAGCACAGTCTAAGTATTGGACTGTTACAAGACAGAGAGCAACGTTTCTCAGCTGAAAGACAGAATCTGGATGTAGCAGCTTCCTGAATTTTCTAAGCATAACTAACCTTCAGCAAAACATTTAATATCTTTCTATTAATTTCCCCAAAATGTTAAGTGAGTAAAACTCCTCATATGCTTCAGAGGATCTTCATTATTCTATCATGTGTGTGTAATATTTTAAAAATAGGATGCATCAGGAATCATGACTGGGTTCTGACAGTCTTCAGCATGCTTTTGTATTAGAGCAGGAGACCTCATATCTTCTCAGATGGACTCGTCTCAGCTGCAAGCTCCCTTCAATGGGTAATTTGGACAAAAGGACCCATCACAATCAAAAGCATGTTGGTAAGGGATGACATGCTACGGAATGGTGAACAGTCTTTATTATATTTACACGTTTTACCATAATTTTCATGAGAAATGATTAATGTCTCACTAATTTTTTTTTGGACTAAGTCTAACTTACATGTGTCAAATAAAATCGGTATCAGGTCATAAGAATTCAAAATAGATTGGTGCATTTAGGTAAAGTATGCAAGAAAAATAAATGTATACAACTCTCACTTAACTTACAGTCCAAAACTGTATGACATTCACTAAAGACTCATCTATGTAATCTGTAGAACAGCATTAACAAAGTATAATCCACAGACTAACCATTACGGATTGCTGGAATAGTGACTATCTGCAGAACCAGAACCATGGACTCTCCATCCTTGGAGGTTTTAAAGACTCAGCTAGACAAAGCCAAAGCTAAGACCTGATACAGTGTTCGTAACAGTCCTGGCTGGAGCAGAGATTGGAAGGGACCTCTGGAGGTCATCTAGTCAACCAACATCTCTATGATTTTCTGATTTCATGGTACTGTGCAAGACTATCACATTTTTAAGGAACGGATTAATGAAAGAATGTGTCACGGTCACAAAAATGTCACAGTGAAAAGCAGTCCTTTGGCTCCAAAATTGTGTTAGGACTATGGCAACACAGCTACATTGATATATTATTAAAATTGGACCAAAGTAAGCGGGAGAGAGGAATATGGGGGAACGTGTCCCATTGAAAGATTACTTTTTCCAGGTTGGATAACTTACTTCTCACTTAAAAGATACTGTACCTACAGATCACACCCAGTCATCTGTTTTTCAAAGGTTTCTCCTAACTACATAGTTACTTGAAGCCTTATAAAGTAAGCTTACAACTCCATACGCATTTATGCCTTTTTAAAAATATTTCTATATGCAGTGCCTTTTTTAATTTCAAGCTGAGTATATAGAAATATATATACATCAAAACTTATGTTAGCTTTATAGAGTTTATTAACCAAAAACTATACTTCCATTCCTTCAGGAAAGGACAGAGATGTAGCTGTTGCATCCATCAACTAGTAGTGTGACTCCAGGGGGACTTCCGTGGCGTCTGGGACGCTCTGCCTGCTCATTACTTCTGCCATATACTTTGTATATTCGGGGGAACGGCATGGACCTATTTTATCTCTGTTGCGACTCCGAAACTCTGGACAAGGCAAGTCGCCGCTGCTTTAAGCCAGGCCCCAGGCACCAAAAGGTGAAGAGCCATACGCACAGCTGAAAGACCTCTGCCAGCYGCTGGCAGAAAGCACGTTTGCAGAGACCCCCCCGTTAGCAAAACGCCGGAGCGGGCGGCAAACCGGGCCCCACCGGGCCGCAAGCGCCCGGCCCGGCGCCCCCGGGGGGCGGAAGGGAGCGGAAGGGGGGGAGGGACGACGACGACGACGACRACACTTACTTGATGTTCTCCCAGACGGCGGGGCCGTAGTTGCGGATGACGAGCAGCTCCAGGGCGTGATTGACGAAGCCGTACTGCGGGCGGGGAGAGGCGGCGGCACGGTCAGGCCCCCGCAGCATCCCACCCCGGCCCGACCGACCAACCGACCGCTGCGCAACACCGGTCCTCCCCCGACCCTCCCCCCAAAAAACGGCCGGGGCCCGGCTCCCCCCTCCCCGCTGTCTTCCTCCGGACCCGGCCGAGCCCGCCAAGCGGCGCCAGCCTCCCTCGCCTCCCCGCACAGACGCGCCCCGCCTGCCCGCGGGGGCGGTGGGCCGCGGCACCGGCGGCCCACGGCTCTCACCATGCTGCTGCTGC
>NW_020451049.1:2191511-2236971 GCF_003343035.1 Apteryx rowi | reverse complement strand
GGCAGCCGGGCGGGCGGCGGTTGGGGCCGCCGCCCTGGCAGCCAAGTGGGCTACCTGGGCGCCCTGCCCGGTGTGCGGCGGGGCCGGAGCGGGAGGAGACGTTTGCAGCCGCCGGGGGTGTGGGAGAGGGCAGGAGGGACGGGCCGCGGGCTCTGTACCCCTCCCCCCCCCCCCCCCGCCCGGTTGCGTTTGGCCCCGTGTTACAGAAAACGCTGTTAGCCGCGAGCCTCGGGAGCACGTGCCCCGCTCTGATGTTTCCCCGATGTGGTCAGCAGGGAGCTGCCCGCGCCTCTGCCTCGCCCTGCGCTTTGCATCAGCAGGGCTTTCACCGGTGCTSTGAGGCCAGCTGGAGACACCGGGACCCGCCTGACGCCGAGCCCGAGCCGGGTGCCCGCAGCTAGGTAGGTCGGCCCGGGCGCCCTGATGCCTTGGCAGGGACAGAAATGCTGTTGCATACCCCGATGTGACCACTTAGCTTTTAGGAAGATACATGTCCCCCTAAAAAGCGAAGAATCTGAAGGCCACACTGATAACAGATGTATCTGTCTCTGTGCATTGATTTTTAAAAGATAAATGGAATGAAAGCATAATAATAAATGCTTTATATATATATATATATATAAAATATGTGTGTATATATATATATATATTTGCATTGGCAGGTCATTTTCAGTAGCCAATGTAAAAGAAACACTGCATCGTAGCAGTAACCTACTGAGAAAGGATTGTCAAAGGTTTCTCCAAGTGAGGCACAACGCTTACAACAGGAGTTTTGAATAGAGGGCTGGGGACAACATGCCAAGGACAGTTCAGAAATAACACACTGTCAGCATTTGTGATAATGTACATGGAATAAAAAAGATAATGTGGCACACTAAAAACCCATTTAGTTTAAACCGCTTTGCACTGCCTAAAGACCTGGCCTCCATATGAAATCAAAATCATAAGGAATCTGCTACTTTTTTTGCTCACTCAAGAATAATTAAAATACATTCTAGAGATAATGAAATTATCTAGGGATTTAGGGAACCAATATTTGCTGGCCTACTACAGTAGTGATGCTTGAGCAATGATCTTGTTACATAGAAGTCAGTAGAGCTGTAGATGCTAATGGATCCAGATTTTCACTTTCTATCTTTTTCTAGTTGTAAGAAAAATTATAAACGTTCAGACCTTAGTAAGATATAGCAACACTTACACCCAGAGACAGATATGTGCACTTTCAATACTGTAATCATATGCGTTGTGTAAACAGCAGGACCAACTACTGATTCATGGTACAGAAAATTATCAGCAAGTAACACAAAATTAGATAGTTTCTTGTTCTACCATCAAGGAGGGACTTCTGTTTTTGAAGTTCATGCTCAAAAAATATATAGATATTTAAATTACCAGATTAGAACACAAAATTTTTTGGTTCCAGTTCAGCAAAAGTAAGAAGATATCTAATTAATGCTGAAAATAGATTTTCCAATGTCTGCTAAAATTCACAAACTGAAAAACCATTTTATTTGGYTTGTAGAAGGATAGATTCTTCAAAAAACGTTTCAGGAGATAGTGCAGCTAGTAGTGGTGTATTAATTCATCCCTAAGGCAAATTTCTTTTGGAATACAACATGTTTGAATTTAGGTTATGAGCCAAAATATGAAGATTAAAGTACTCATGAAATAATTGTTTCTCCTATTTATATGCCTTTGAATACTCGTATTACCATTTGAATTTATTTTTGCAGTGAAGAAACTGGAAAGAGCCTTCTGCAATATGCATCTGAAGTTTGATTACTTAAACTATTCACATGCTTTCTGAAAAAATAAAGATAATGTGTGTTGGAACTTAAGTGTAATTAGCAAATGACAGCATTTAATATCTTTTTCTCTGCTGCTAAGCGAACTTTTGAATCTGTGTTGAGACAAGATCTGTTAAAATTGTTAGTAAGTGAGAAGAGAAATTATGGGTGGATAAGCACCAGAAAGCTGGCAAACCTCATCTCAGTGGGCATTCAAAGGACAGCAGAGATAAACCCTATTTTTAAGCCAGGCATAATAATCAATTCTGCTTAGTTTAACAAATTCCAAATCTACTTGGAAAGACAGTTTTAGACTTGTTTTGAAGAGTGACCAAAACCACAAGTTTCAGTTGAGGCAGTTAACACCATACAATTAATATGCTAATTTTGAAGGTAAGAAATACATTTTTAAGAAAAATTGAGGAGACTTTTGTAGAGAACCAAACAAAAGAAAGAGATACAGATGTCCAGGAATCTCTTCAATCTCCACAAATTTCTTCGTTAGAGGTCAAGTAATAAATCATGCTGTTGTAGTCAGGCAAAAGGCTATGTTTGCCTGTAGCTTAGGAAAGATCAGCTTGTCACCAGTTAACTAGGATTTGAGTACCTCTGGTCTTCGCAATGGGAAAACATATCCTGCAGTACTATTGTTATAGCCCTCTATAATCTTCCTGTGCTTACTGGTGGTAGTGAGTCTACACCGCAGGAAGAATCTAAGACAACACCTAGGAGTTTTCCCCTCTGATGTTGTGTAGCCTTCCTCTTCACATACCTATAAAATGATTTTGTGGATACAAAATGGCAAGGAAGTCCTGCCAGCACATCTCAAGCCAGAAAAGGACAAGGCTGGGTTGAATATCAGTATTAACAACATCCTTATTCTGCTCAAATTTCAAGGGAACCTACTTGTTCATTCTGTATATGGGATAAAGTCTCATGCTCATAAAATGACACTAGAGAAATTACATAAAATTCTTTTCAGATACGCTTTTCAGGAAGTAGATTAGCCTGGTTGTTTGGTATACCTGAGTTACACTTTTTTCAAAGTGCTAATATCTGCAAAAGTCAAAATTGCTTCATACAGTTGTGAAATTGCCTTTCTTTTGCTTTGATTTGGGCTTGCTAGGTTGTTTTGCAGCCTATTCTTGGTGGTAAGCCATTATAATACAAGTGGAAGGTTTAGCCTCTGAGGTGAGATTTGTAAAATGTAATCTGAAAATTGGTAGACTATTATCAGCATAGGCAGAGTTGAAGCAGAGTTGAAGTTGAATGATTGATTTCATTTTCTAAAACAATGTTCCCCTTTTAAAAGTTTGGAAAACGCTGACTTAACAAATTCAACCAACCAATTTGCTGAGAGGGGCCAGCCTCCATTCCAGGTGCCTGCTGAATCTAGAAGATTATCTGGTAGGTCCTTGGCATGATTTGGTTTCAGCTAAAGGGCAGATTCTAAATCAGCGAAGTAAAGTACATGTGAGACACTTAATCTGTTAATACTGAACTGTGCTTTCAGGGCCCAACCCTACCAGTATCAGGACTGTCAAGTCAGATGCACTGTGCAGATCACTCAACTGTTGGGCTGTATCTGATACACTTCCATAAAGTCTGTAGCTCATTCACGATAGCATACAGTCTCATTCCCATTTTGGGACCCCTCATGCACTAGATGCAGCTCTTGACCTCCTTCCCAGCAGCTCTTTGGTATTCAGGAGCAGGAAAGTGGCCATGGTACTGAGCCACAACAGGGACATGCATGGAAGGGGATGGTGGGGTGAAAGGAGCCTGGTAGAAAGTGTTTTCCGTAATTGAAATCTCACAAAGCAGCTTCTCTTTATTGTGTCCCCTGAACCCTTACTTACTTGTCAGCAGGAGTTTCCTGCCTTGGCCAGCAAAAAGCCAAAAGGATTGCTGTCTGACTGTAGGAGGAAAACAACTGCTGTACTTTTTAGGTGGCAGTGCATATGTTTTTTYGTGATGTGAGATGCTAACTGCATTTGAGAATTGCTGTTGAGCTCCATGAAAGCAAAAAGTAGCATAGGATCCTTTTGTGCTGTATGAAAGGACAGTTGCTGAGACAGTAATTCTGAGAAAGCCACTAGCTGGCCAGTAACCTCTACATTCAGTTCAATGTGGTTTGTATTAATATGCAAGTACTGTAAAACAAAGTAAGTATTTTAATAACTTACATTTTTTACTTTGAACTTTGCTCTTACAGTTTATATTGTTACTAAAAGCCTGAATAAAAATGCAGCCTTATATGGTATTGTTGGATTTCACTTATTGAAGATTGAGTTACTTTACCAACATCAAACTGAACTGTGGTTGTTTTCATCTATTTCAAATCATAATGGTCTGAGACTTGACATTTGGGATTGTCATAATGTATTTCTAAGGTGTGCAGATATGCCTTTATTTTTTTAAGATCGCTTCAGTAATCATTTCTACTGAAGCAGCATGCCATTAAGTTCTGTTTCTAATACTGGTAGTGACAAGCTGTAACTGAAGCAGCTGTCATGATGTCATACTGTTCTGTGATGCAGTAACCCATGTAGATTTGGGAAACTCTGTGGGCTCTCTTAGATCCTCCTGTAAGGGTAATAGTTAGCAACAGTAAAGTTAGCAATCTGGAGCTGCATCATATCACCAAATCTTCGGTAACACCATACACAATCAGTAGGAAGACTTCTGTTGATTTTTGTAGACTCGTAGTCCAGTGCTCCTGGGAGCATTGTCATCCTTGGTATTTCTTTGCAGGTTTTGTCTGGGCTGAACAGATCTAAAAGAGTGAAAGTGTATCAATGACTTAATCTTTTCACATCCCTGAATGTTACTGCATGTATTCTACTAGGTTATTTCTCATTACATGCCTTGTGTGTGCAGGATACACTTGTAAACATGGCATTTGTTCGTGTAGTAGCAGCATTATCTCAGTTTCAGAAATGTATACCCTTGTACTATTCAGAAGATGAGAAACAATTTCAGCATAAATCTTCAAAGGATGCCTTATACTGGGGCTGCAAAGCAATGTGCTTATTTCCATTTAGATTAGGAAACTGCTGGCTCCACTTGACTGTCAGCATTAAAGATCTGAAGCACACGAGACTCACAACTTCATAAAGTTGTTTACTTTGTTTTAGATTCTTTCACAGTTTATTATTTCTTTGACTGGCTCTCCAGTTTCATGTTCCAGCCTAACTGCATAGTTAACATTCAGATCCTACTGTTTGTGCTCAGGAGAGTACATATCTTAACCTGTTGTGTCTGCATGTAGCAGAGGTTCCAGAAGAACTGATTATCTTTCATCTTTTATTTGTGCTTCAGTATCTGAGCATTGCTGCGTAACATAAGACAGTGAGTTTTACTCTCTCCCTGTGCTCTGCAGAAAAGAACTGCCAGTGAATTCATACAAATAGAATTGGGGGGTCGAACAAAAAAGGCTTTTATCTAATTTTTCTCCTCCCTATGCAGCTGTGAGCAGCCATACCATCAGAGATGGGTTTTAGGGATGTCTAAAGCCTGTTGGTGGCACACATCTTACAGGTTTCAGAGGCAGAAAACAAAGTCCAAGTTTTCATTTCAGAGAGAACCTCAAAGTTCATGTGGTTCCTGGCAAGCTGATTCCTGATAAACTGGAGCAGGCTTTGAAATTAACTTAGTCCCTTGTATGCTATATGGCAAATAGCCACAAGAATTATTGCTATTCCAGGAAACAAATACTCCACTTCCACTGCTTTTACAGAACAATGAGCAGGCATAAAAAATGGTAGCAGCTAGCATAGCCCAACAGATTATAGGATGGGTGGGGTTTGAAAAAGGGTCCCCTTGCCAAGATTTAAGAGAAATTCCCCTTCATTCAGATGTCTTTCTGCTTTCAGCTGGAAATACTGATTTTGCCTCCTGTTCTGTTGCTGCTGCTTCTGCAGAGAATGCAAAGGAAAGTGATGGGAGAAATAAACTGGGTTTAGGGAGGTCTGAATTCCTCCTCTGTGTGATTTCACAGGAAGAAGTAGATCTGGCCCAGGGCTGGACTATCTGTGCACTTCATTGTTTTGTTGGTTTCTGTGAGTTCTTGTTTGCTTTTTTTTGCACAGTAGTTCAGGGAAAAAGAAAACACCAATGCCAGACTAATTGCGCTTCCTCTGGCACCAGCAATGAGAAAAATTCTTCCAACATTTCCCTGAAATCCTATCAGGTCTTGTCTGAATGAAGTACAGTTAAAGGAATTCTTTTGCTATATCTTTTACTAGCTATATCACTATTAGATTCAGAGGACCCGATTCTTATTTATTCCAAGGGTCATTTACACCTTTTCAGAAGAGAACTTACAGTGTGCTAAGAGCATATCTTCCATCACAAAGTGTAAATGTGAACAAAAATCAGCCCCACAGAATCTTCATGAGATAATAAAATAAAAATTCCCATAATATCAAAAATGTTTCTGGGCATAATATTAAGCTATTTTTATATTTATATCAATGGCATTGCATAATCTCCGAAGACTTTCATTAGATGAGCCAACACAATAGTATACAAGGCATCAGCTTAAAAACAACTGTTTTATTTGCTTGCAAAATCTCCTGATACTATATCAGTTAAATTGTCTTGCTTTTGTTTATCTCAAAAATTTGCTTATTGGCTTTCTGATTCCTTTCTTTCCATTGGCTTTAATTTAAGTGAAAAGATTAGTTAAGAAGTGAAAAATTTAGTTAAGATCTAAGTGTAAAGATTAGTTTAAAATAATTGCCATGTATTAAATACATATTCATTCAGCAAAGAACTTAAACAGAAGAGCAGCTTCAGTGAGACTTAAATTCTTAAAAGTTGCACTTAAAGCTAAACATAGACTTGTTTTGTTTTGCAGAAGGGATCTGGACACAAGAATACTTTATACCATTTCCTGAATCAGTGTCTTAAATATGCGCCTAAATCCTGTCTACCTCACTGAGAATCAGGCATATTGCATAAATTTATGTGTATGCTTAAGCACCTTAACAGGATGCTTCTCTGAAATAAGGCTGAAGAAGGCGTGGGAATGTTTTGACATTTTCAGAAAAAAGGTCACTTAAATAAAAAGGAATTCTACAGCAATTTATCCTAGCTGATAATGCAGCCTAGGATATATTAATAAAGAGCTATAAAAAGAAACATAGAAAGATGAATTTGGTCTGCAATAAGAACTTTGTCTTAGGGCACATTATATTTTACAGAGATACACTTAGGAAGGGGTCAGGAGCCTCCATTACCATCCTCCAGTCCAGAAGCAGTTCTCACACAGAGATAAAATGGAATTCTTTCCTAAGAGTCTTTCTCATTCTGTAGATATAGGGAAAATAATCCTTTTTATTTAAAAGCCTATTCTTTTTTAATGTTCAATAGATGACTTAGGGAGGGATAGATTCCTACTGACTTCAATAGTTACTGGATCATGTCTTAATATCATGAGCCTATTAAAGAGTCAGTAATATAATTTCCTCACATTATTAGGTCTAGGAGCACCCACATGAGATTACTACTAGTCTATGGATATTACTTTAAGCCAGGAGAACTAAAACTTCTCACCAAAATAATACTGCAAAGATCACTCACCAAGATTTGCAAAGTTCTTGTTTTCTTGAAACACTGCTGTTAAAACACTATATATATGTGTGTGTATGTATGCATATGTATACATATTCTCTTTCGGCTTTCTTTTTGTGTTACACAGTTGTAAGCATCTTGGATGGATATAGGACATCTCAAGCAATAGCAGGATACAGCGTTTCAAGTCTCTTTCATATGATCCTTACAGGAAAATATGAATTAAAATATGCTTTTAAAATGTTCTTAATGTTAGGTCCCTTGTAAGGACCTTTCTCAGGCTCTGATGGTACATATTTTGTAAAAGTTACTACTGCAAAACCAAAGGACAGAAACAATACAGCTTCAGAAATGAAGCAGTCAAGGTCAGAAAATTAACAGGATGGCAGCTTAATCTAATATAATTGCTCCCTGTAAATATTCACAGAGGAAATGTCATTCAGTGGCAAGTAGTGTGAAGACTTATATGGCTTGGTATGATAAAAAGAATTTAAGAGATTAGAGTAATAACTAATAGTAGTTGATACTACTGGAAATACTTGTACATGTGTAAGCAATGTAGTTCTCCAGCCTGCAGTTGGGGCGAAACTGTGCCACACAGACAAATACCAATGCAGATGAATCTGCTTGTTACAGAGGCAGAGTCCTAAACTCAGGTCTCAGTAGCTAACACTGTTCTGCTCACACCAGAGGCAGACCCCTCAGGGGTCTCCGCACATGTTCCACCATCCACTATGGAAAGGCTTCTACTGTAGTAATACTAATACTTCATGTATGTGTTCATATATTTTAAAGCATTTCCCTTCACCTGTAGTTCCCTCGATGACTTCAGTCAAAGTGAGCGTACCATGTCATGTCCACGTTCCTCTCCTTGAGTAAGGATCGTAGCTCTAAACAAGTGTGTTTCTGTTCCATATTATACAGTCTGGCTGGAACTTATTTTCTAGGTAAACACTCCAAAGCATGTTTTATTACCCTCCTTTTAAAACATTTTCATTTTAAATGGCCACAAAAGAAAACATTTATTGCTATAATATGTAATAGCAGGTTGTTATTATTATTTTTTGTAAAGTATGATTTAAAAACCCCAAGAACTAAAATATTGTTTGGTGAGTACAGAGACTTTAGCTGTGATTATACAGTGTTTTAATCTATAAATATTCATTTTATGCACAAAGAAAATAAAGTTCAGGAAACAGTAGGCAGCAAACTCTGTTATGTATATGTGTATTAGTTACAATTAAAAGCCTTATCCAGAAGGTGCTGAGCACACTCAACAAATTGACTCCAGTAACTGTTAGGAGATGGTCAGCAACTTCTAGGATGGGACCCAAATGATGCACTGGAAGGAGTATGTGATAGCAATGACAATATTTCTATGATATTTTTCTTATGGAGTCACTAAGAAAATATATTTTTAATAGTCATTGGTAAGCACCAGCTCACAACACTGCATGTGACTGCATCACTTGCACATTACATTTCCTGACACACTGCATGTACAATACGTCTAGAATTCTCAGCACAGGTAGAACTGAGACAGCTGTTACATAGCACACACTTACACATTACCACAGGGAAAATACTGTACTTTTAAGTAGCATTTTAAACAGTGAAGTTGCAATATTATTTCAGTGACTATATTTCTTATGAAAAAGAAGAAGAAAAAGTCAGTGACATACTTCCTGAAATTTTAATACTGGCTTTCAGGTATTAACAATCTAAAGTGCTTTCATGTTTCATACAGTTTTTAAAATTTTCAATTTAGACAAAAAATCAGAATATTTATAAAATTACTCTATACACTTGTGAATGTACACTTTAGTCTATTCCTGTTTCCTCGCCCAAGAAATTGGCATTGCCGTCTCCAAAATCTCTCTTTTGAAACCAAGTCTGTGAGTTTGTTCCTTGAATATAAGCATCCAGAAAATAACAAATTCCAGGGATATTGCTGGGAAAATTTGGTGGAAGTTCTTCTCTTGAGCGAGGTGTGAACACAAAACCTGGATAGTCCTTTAACAACCTGTAAGAAAAATGAAACATCTTGATGAAATATGAATCAATCA
The DNA here is from genome assembly GCF_003343035.1 of Apteryx rowi. NCBI lineage: Eukaryota > Metazoa > Chordata > Aves > Apterygiformes > Apterygidae > Apteryx > Apteryx rowi. The sequence continues at coordinate 2,227,541 of NW_020451049.1, read as the reverse complement.
CTAATTGTTACTACAAGTGCAGACTTTCAATAATTCTTCAGATATTCTTTATAAAACAGGACAGAATCTAATGTAAGGTTTATATACTATTTACTGAAAAGGTTAAATAAGCTATTTATTTGGTAACCCATAAACTCATGTACCCATGCAGACGAGAATATTGCCTCTTTTTTGTTTTCTCAATGCTTTGAACGTAGGTGCTACGTTTGTTGTAAATATTTTCAAATATGATTTAGTACTGAAAGCTAGCTCAGATTATCACATGAACTTGGCACCAGAATTAATGTTTCAGCTAGTGAAATATTGAAAGGCTTATTAACTAAACTATTCAGTTCCTCTTGCTAATTCTAATCATTTTGCTATTTCACATATAGGTCCACTAAACCCAGTGATCTTCTACACCTAAAACATACATTGCCACTCCTTAGGGATAAATATTGATAGTTGGTACTTAAGCTTCCAAACAATTACTGCAGTATATAGGAGTTGTGCGAGGTGCAGTAATGTTATCAATATGTGATTAGAATTAATGTATGAATCAAAAAGAAAAAACACTAAGCACAAAGGATGTTAACATATCATTCACTCAGGAAAAATACCTACAGTGTCAGTAGTAACAACACTTTACCTTATAAACAAATTGCATATTTTCTAGATACTCAGAGAACTAATTCTCTTTTTTTTGAACAGCGTGCTTATAGCAAGAATTCTCTTGAGATGAAATACACAACTATGCAGAGACCTGCTTATGCCTTAGAATATAAGCAAGTCTTGTGTTGATAAATTGTCTCATGGTTTTAAGAAAAGTCTATAGTCAGTATCATTCAAAACTGCTTTGCCATATGGATATGGAAAAAAAAAATCACTGTTGGCCATCACTGTTATTCTGACATACAAAAGCCAGGGGGATGCTAAAGCTATGTCTTTATTTCTTTGGAGTGCCTGATCCAAAAGCAGGTTACTTACTATGTGGTCTAATGCCTGTGCTACATGTATCTGAATCACCTAATGAGATAGTCTGTGGCTTGGCACCCTGCAAGTCACATAGCATGTGCTGCAGGTCATGTCAGAGGATCCTGTGCCAAATGGTCTGTCTGACACTGGCCACAGGCCCTTGCCACAGGGCAATATCAGATACATGGCAGTGGGTAAAAGCTGATTAGGAACAGCTGACTGTCCAGGCTACAGTGAGAGGTAGCAGAGCTTCCTTAAAGGGAAACAATTTCTGTCATTATTTCCAGTTATTTTACCTAGCCAGCATTATCACTTCCTACCAGTGGATTCACTCTCTACCGTTCATTCTGATAAAAACTTTGGCCACTCTGGAAGAAACAATAGTCTATACCAGCTCAGTGGCCTAAATTTCAGACCTAGACCTAGAGCTCAGACATAGACTACTGTTCAAATTCAAAAGTTTCTTACTATTTCCTCTGGCAGCCATAAGACCCTAGTACTTAGCCATGAACATGCTACAAGATAATTTGTAAGTACAATTAAAGGGGTAATGCAAAGAGAGTGTTAGGTTGGGAGGATGAAGGAAAGAAGAGAGCATGGTTCTTCATGCTGTATTCCCCGTGGGAGAGCCCACTAGCTGTCTGCATAATCACCTAATACCCATCACCAAAAAGTGTCTGATCTGAGTGGATAAACAATACAGCCTCGGTTCCCTATTACAGGATTAAACGGAATTGGGATCAGTATAAACTAAACACTAGCACAGTTGATTCATTGCAACTTATTCATTCACCTTCCCTAAGCAAGGAAGAATGAAGATGCATAAGGAGAAGTTAAATAATTGTTCATTTAGGTTGTTAGTTTCAAGGGCACCTGTGTAAGTTTGACACCCAGTTCATACAGAAAGCCACATGGTACAAAGAGGAGCCAACCATAAGAAAGAAGAAAAAGCAAGAGGTATACAGCTTCAGGGTAAGAAGCAAAATTATCCCAGATCTTCAATTTATTTTAAATGTAACATCTGAAAAATACATATCAGCTGTTCTGCTTCAGCCTTTTTCTTACTGCTGCTGGCTGGCTTTTGACTAAAAATAACCACAGTGTGATCATGAGCAGTCAGATAAAAAGAGAAAAAGGAAAATAAACAGCAGTACTGTAGAGGAGGGGAAAAAAAGAACAAGAAGATAATGAAGAACTATTACATTAACTATTTCTGGTGGATGTTTTACAGATGTATATTGTAAAGCACTGTACCTGTAAGTGGTTGGGCTGACATTTATTTTTCTCGGTATACTGCAAGATTCAAATTTATTGGCAAGGGTTACATTATTTCCAAAGAGGCAATAACGTGGCATTTTAACCCCAACAACTCCAGCAAAGACAGATCCAGAATGAAGGCCAATACGCATCTTTAAATAAAAGACAGAAGACAGCATTATTAGGTAAAATAAATAAAACTGTTAAAGTCAGTTGGTTTATAAATTCTTCCTCTATTAAAAAAAAAATCCTGAGATGCTAATATAAATTCAGTTAGTAATCTTATTAAAATATCTGTGTTTTCTGGTCATTGCTGCTGCTCTAGCCTTACTTTGTACTCATAGTGAATCATCCTTCATCTGACATAATTATGATAAAGTTGGTCTCTGTGGCAGTAAATTGATCTAGAAACATCAGCAGGAGTCACTACAACACTTGGATGCTTTTCTGAAAGAAATTAAACAGTACAATGTTAGACTGGTGACAGGGTTAATGAGTAATACTGGCTTTGTTCTTAAGGTCAGAAGATTAAGTCTTAGGCAACAGCAAAGAAAATACATATATGCTGCAGTTCCAGTTGAACTCTATTGAGAGTGTCCCACCTAGAGTAAATCCCAGTCACAGGGTACAGAATTTAGGTATTTAATCAAATTTATGCAGCAATTCAAACATATTGATACCTGTTTTTGCAACTAGTACTCAGATGTGTGAATTTTGCCTAGCTGGTGCTGCTTTCTATGTTCCTTCTTTTTAAAATGTATTCTTTTCTTACATGCATTATACATACATAGACATGGTTTCTTCAGAACAGCACCCTGACAATACAATGGCATGAAGTTTGCTACTCTGTACTATTCTTTACATATCCAGAGAATTCCATATCTTTATGAAGAATTTGTAATTTCTAATTTTGAGTAGAAAAGCAGAAAAGCCTGCAACAAAAGCAAAATCCACCCAAACAGCAAAGACAACAGATGGCCGAAATATGTATATTGATATAGAAGTCTGATTTAAAGTAAGCAGTTTGCAGCCAGGCATCTTTCTTAGAAAATTCATATATAAAATGACAGTAGACTGTGTGACAGATTTGTTATTTTGCAAAACCACCAATGCTTTCATGAAGAGATTAAAAATAGAGAAAGATTCAGTTTTCTTCTAAGAAGCTTCTACTAGGTGCTTATACAATAGAAATTATTTCCCATAATTTTTAAATTACTTTTTAAATGCAGTAGCATTCCTCATTCAAAATTATAGAAGCAGAATTTGTGTGGAAATTATAAACATGTTTAACATTGTCAAGATGTTTCCAGATTTTGTGAAATACAGAATGTCATTTATTTATAATACAGTAGTGCTGTTCTCTGTGATAGATGTAGAGCATGTAATCCTCTAAATAACCATTTTCTTGGTCATTGGGATGAGACACATGAATAGTCTTTAATCTAGAATCAAAGAAGCCTGAAGTTTTTTAAAGGAATGAACAGGAAAATGTTAAAAGTGAGCAAATGAAAGACATGATGAACTGAGACATCTGTWTACTAAATGTAACTAGGACCCCATTCCAAGACCTTTGAACTTAGTAGAAGGCCCACATCATTTGTCATGCACACAGGTCTCTCTCTTTTTTTTTTTTTTTTTCCAATGAGAGGTAAGCCTATATGTAAAATTCAGTACATGCTTCTGTCTTCATTGAAAGCAGGTCATAATACAGCTACCACTGAATCTAACTGTAGCTTTGCCAGCATTAAGGCTATCATTTTATGCCAATGGTTTAAGTATCTGACTGTAAAACAAGAACAGCAGCAGAATACTTTCACGATGTATGCATTACTGCAATCAGACCATGTCTTTGGTTATTCATATTTATACCTGTTTTCCCACTGAAGACTTTGATGTTCTCACTGGTTCTAATTTTGGGAGAGGATTAGTCTCCTAGTTAGAACACGATAACAGAATATTCCATGCCACTGGCAGATTTATTGCTACTGAGACAACAGCAGCAGCATGTCAGTGTGCCGCTATTGATTTCACTGCATTTAAGTCTTTTGGATTGATTTTCAGATCTCTGTTTCATCTTTGCCTCTCCAAAAAGCTCTCATTCATAGAAATAACAAAGTCAGCCTCTCTAGCTGTACATACTTGCCTTCCCAACTTGTTTCAGGACGTTAATGAGAAATTTCCTTGATGACAAAACCCCCCAGACCAACCAACCAACCAAAGATGCCCACCTTTACCACGAAGCCATATAAAAATACAATAAAATATATGACCTTGATAGGCTCTCCATGGGGAGACATCACCTCATCTGACAGCTCCATCATCTTCAGGGCCATCAATGCTATTTGAACAGCATGGGTTTCACTTTCTTTGTGTAAACCTCCTGCCACACAGTAGGCATCTCCAATAGTCTCCACCTAAACAGGCATATTTGTTCCTTAGTGTTACACTGTTTGATATATAGTAGAATAGTCTGTGGCTTTAGTAGGAATTGTATCTTCATATAGACTGAGTGCTATAGACTTGTCATGCTAAATTATATAAGTCCTAGGCAAATCCTGCAATATCATTCAAAAGGAAAAATTGCACAGTGCTGGGCATGACGCTAAAATTCTTTTCCTTGCTTACCTGCTGTCAGGCGCCAGTAGCTACTTTAATCACCTGTTTACTGCAGAATCATAGCACTGTAATTGAAACAAGACTTTTGACCTACAAACTCTAACTTTTGATAGTTTTCTCACTTGGCTGCATGCCTAGCTGTTTCTGTTGATAATTTTTTTTTGTTTTGCAGCTGATCTTAATACAGTTTTATTATAATGAATGCTTATGGCAAAATAATTTGGGGGCTTCTATTATCCTCTGTGCCATTTAGTCGCTCTTTCTCTTCCAGCCTCAGAACCCCAGAGAAATGTAATAAATTCTGTACCTTGTAGACATCTAGCTCTCCACACTGGTAATCAAAGCGAGTATAAAGCTCATTAAGCATGGTGATAACCTGCATAGGTGAACACTGGGAACAGATGGCAGTGAATCCAACAATGTCAGAGAAGAGCATTGTGACATTATTAAATTTCTTGGCTTGCACAACTTGTCCCTGCCACAGCTGCTGAGCAACCTCTCCAGGAAAAATAGAGAACAGAAGATCTACAGTCTTCTTCTTTTCCTCTTCAAGTGCTTGATGGGCCTGCTCAAGGGTTGCTTTTAGCTTTCCTAATCTCTTCTTCAGCCCGTCTTGAGCTCTGGCTTGCTCTCCTATCAGAACAACATCTCTCAGTGCATTGTGAATTGGAATATCTGAGAGGTACAATCCACGTCCTGTAAAATCTTCTAGCCTATCCACACAAGGAGATCCCAAGAACAAGATGGCACTGGATTCAAAAATATAGATCATTTGGCCTTTAAGATCCATAACCTGAAACAGTTAAAGAAACAAGAATTCATGCGCAATGTTCACAATTCTGGCAATGGTTTAGAAACAAGATTTAAAGGAAGTAAGTTTTGTTGAAGCATAGGAGAATCAGACAGGTCCTTAGTCATTACATTTTCATTTAGTCACTTAAAAAGAAAATACGTGGTGTTAAGTCATAGCACTGTTAAAACTATCAAATAAGTTAAATTTGTTTCACTTTAGATTTTACTTGAGTCTTCTGATGCAAAAGTTAAACCACAGCTTAATGATAAACATCTAATTATGTTTGGGTATCAGTAAGTATCAGTTTAAACTTAGGAAGAAAAGAAAAATCAAAAGAAGAATTTTGTGCATTTTATCTGTATTTATTGATTAGTAGCCTATGGATTAGTACTAATAACTGTAGTGTTTGGTTCATGCACTACTCTTTCTTTGTAAGATAAAGTGAAAAAATCTGCTTCCATTTTATTAGAGAATCTTTAGGAATTGCTGCAATTTAAAATTAAAAGGCATAAATATCAGAAATAAATATACCATTTTAATTATCTAAAAAAGCAAAAAGTATTTGTATGAAGTGCTGCTTTTAGCTCTCTTCTATATTCAATCGTGTAATGTGCAAGGTGCTGTAAAGCACTGCTTAACATTGCTGTGAAAGACCATTTTTTTGAAGACAATCTCTGTTGCTTGCTAATAGAYATTTGCATATATAACTACCTGCAAAAGCAAAGAAGACTGTACTAGCCTTGTAATCATTAAGCTGTTGCCTAACACAGAAGTGGATCTTAGAGAAAGTAGCTAATCAGTGCTACATTTTTTCCCATTTCATTAATAACCTGGTGAAACCTTTATTACTTTTCTTCATTAAAATTCTTGCAGTGTTATGTCTGAAATGGTAGTTCATCCTCGAGTGCCTCACATATATTTGATTTGGAATTCAGCTGAGGTCAGTGATGAATAAAAGCAGTTGTTGAATATTCAATGCCCTATATTGTCCCAGGTCATTTGCCACAGACTGTGTCTGCACAAATAATGAATAATCCCATCAGCTGAAACTATGTGGTATTTTTGGTGATAGCATGAGTGAAGATATCAAAATATCAAAGATACCAAGATAACAAAGGCTAAATGAGCACAGGAAATATCTACTCCTTCCCCCAAATCCTAGAGCTGTTGTTTCTAGATGAGTTAAAAGCACTTTGGTAAAGCTTTTCCTGCCACTAGCTCAGTGTTGGAGACATTTTTGTTATCAAGAGCATGGCTCATCATTGGGTTTATCTCAGTTTGTTGACTTTATCTCAATATTTAAGTTATTCTTTTTTAATAAAGTCAAGTTAACAGTCAAATTTTACTTGAGCAAAGAATAATTTTGACTGAATATTAGCTTCAGAATCTGAATTACATTTTGTTAGATTAATTTAAGAACTTTGATTAGCATAGACCCTAGTCTTAGAGTGTCTTTGTAACAAATCATTATCATTTAATTGTATTAGCTGTTGCAAAATTCACTGTTATGTTATTTTTGTGGCTATTTATTTTAACTGTATCTTGCATGTCCCAAAACAAGAGAACAAAGTACTCACAGAAGTAATAGTTATGAAAAGCTGCTTACCATAGATGATTTTGTGTCAGTATTATCCCATCTTCTCACTCGTACAGTAAATTGCATATTCAGCATTGTCATAATTCCACTAAAAGTGCAGCTTATTTTGGGGGTAAGAATTTCAAAATACTCTTCAAAATTAGGCTTCGCTTGAAATTCTCTCCTAGTCAAAAGTCTTCTTATCCCATTTCCAATTTGTAGAACAGACATATCCTTGTCAAACATAAAGTGAAATGGGAAAGTCTTACAGAACACAGAGGCAGGAATCACAAGGGAAGACTCTGGTTTACATGGAGATAAGGAAGGTTTTGCATTTTTAACTTGAATAGAGTACAGCAAATAAGGCTGATTAACAAACTCAGTGCAGTCATTATGGAAACAAGGAGGCATGAGCATCACTTCTACTTCAGTTTCATACAAAATATGAGCTGCTGCTTTAATAATGCCAGATAGGATAAGACTCGTGATTTTCTTAGGAAAGAAATAATACACATTTAAGTAGTCTTGGTCTTTCTCCAGGCATAATATAGAGGCTTCTTCAAGCCTGTCCTTTTTTCCTGCTTCTTGGCTATGGCCACTCTGCTTCAGCAGAGTAGTAAAACTGTTCAAGAAGTCCTTAAGAGTTCCTCCAATAACCCCTAATATGTGTTCATCCTCTTCATAGCATATTTTGAATAGCTCTTCACCAAGAGATTCCCTTAGACTGTCCACGGGAATACCTGCATGGAACCACATTTCAGTCAGAACTGTGCTCATTGTGCTGAATCTTAGACTTTCCCCAGCTTTTTCTGTCCCAGACCAAATCAAATTAGCAATATTCTTCCCTGGTCCAGCACCAGGGCCCTGAGGGGCCTCTTATTTAGGAGGCCAGCTGTGACCGATGAAGGCGTACTACCTGGTGCCTAGAAAACAGGGAGACTAGAGGTTGTAGTTTGGAAAGATCCAAGACTCAGTGTTCTTTGTCAAGATGTAGACTAAGCCAATTTCAGCTAAAATTGAAAGCATATTTTGGCATAGCCTTTAACCCAGGATATTAAGCTTGCTATAAAGAAATAAAATAAGAATAAAAAATAGAAAATAATAAAATAAGGATTAGAAGTGGGAGTAAAGTAAGTCATTCAGTTTAGTGTTTGTGCACGCATGCAGACATAAGTACTATGCCTGATGCAGTGAATTAGATGACCCTAGGAACATTTTCAGGGCACTGAGGCCAATGGACACAAAAAATTTCACATCTTTGCTAGTAAGCTCTTTTAAACAGGATAGCTGCATGCAATCTGACTATTGGGAATGTCCCAACTCCCCAAACACTTCCTAGGAATCATTTGGGAAGGTGCTATCTGGCATGGGTCATATGTGTGCCAGGACCAGTTTAACAGTTTAAGAGTATAGAAGACCATGTTTCAGTTCCAGCAAATGTTAATCTAGTAGTATAGATGAAGTTAAGGGGGTCCATTATTGTAAATTAAAGCAATTCTCTTCCCACAGATTAGAATAAATTGGCATTCCTTCAGAAGATGTAATGGATCAAACAATAACTTATTACTGAATGTATATTACAGCTCCCTCTAGACGTTGAATCTTAGAGGTATATGAATCTATGACAGCCCAGGCTTGAAAAACTTGGCTCTTTAGCTCAAATTTTGACACTCTGGGCTGTTAATTGCAGAGATCGCAGATTAGCCTCCATGATGTCAGCCATCACTGCAGCCATCACATGAAGGAAATTGTTTGTTAGAAACAAGACTAGGTTTTTTTTATATTATTAAACAAGCTTACATTACCTGCTGCATTAGCATGGTCACTGATTATTTTTTCAAAATCTTCTCTGTCCCCAGTGTTTCTGTAAAGATCAGAAAAATATAAATAAACCCCCCTGAAAATTAAGACAAACATTATAGTGAAACTAGTATGTAAGAGAAGTTATCTATCCTGTTCTTACTGTGTCAAGATCAAGTTTTGCTGATGAAATAGGCATTTTTTTATTAATACAAAATAGGGTCATGATAAGATATTAGATTACCCTATGCATTTGCGATAAATTTCACCAATAATACCAATAGCAACTCTACTTCAAAATTACCCATTCATTGATAGTAATCCAGATTCCTGAGATACAAGACTGTAGCCCTCTGAATTCTCTGAGGTCAATGAACATCAACCCAAATGTCAGACCCAAAATGTTGAGAAGGAGATGTAGCTTAGATCAACCTGCATATAAGTGATAAACCTTTGATACATGTTTTCTGAATATCTTCACCCAAAATATCTTATATATATTTATATACAAAAGCAATACATATGTTTAGATGTTTGCATTATTACTTCATCTGGAATAGCATACTGATTTTCAAACTAATACTCCAAGAAGCAATACAGAATTAAAGATACAGGAAATACTCCTATCAATAACCCCTTCAGCAATTGTAATATAGTATCTGACTGGCTATCTTTGATTTAGTCAATATATGTAAAGTACTTCGAAAATATCAAATATAATGTACATGCTACATTGTAATTATCTATTCTTATTGTGGTGTGTCGTTTCCAACTTGATTGTTGTTCTCCTCTTTGGAAAGAAGGTTTAAACTAAGGTGCATTAAGTAAAGGACATCCTCAGTATATAATGAGATGCTAAGAATTTCTCACTCTGTATTGCGGCTGAAATGATTAATTTTGGGTTAGTACTGAGGAGTGCTGAAAATCAAGCCCAGAGTTCTTCAGAAACAGAGAACGGAAGCCAAGTGAGCCCAGTGAAAACAAGTACTACCTCAGTGTCTGTAAGTGTATGATTGCTCATTGTATCAGAGCCAAAATTTTTCTTTGGTACTGTACATATAAATAATAATCATCTGCATTTAAATGTCTTTTCTGAGTATCTTAAAATACTGGGCTATATTCGTATGTTCTTTTATTTACTATTAGAGGGTCATCGGACTGTTGTGAAATAAGACAACTATATCCACCTTTCCCTCCCATGTCTGAGTAGTCTCTAAGTTCCTCCAAAACACTTCCCATTCTAGACAAGGAAAGTCCTTGCCTTTGTCCCTGCACAAATGTGGCTAAATTTGCCCATTAAATCAACTTTGTCAATAATTTAAATATTTGTGAATATTTTAAAATAAACTAAATCATAATTGATTTACATGACATGAAATGTCACATACCAGATTAACAAGGTAATTTAAAACAGATTCCAGAAGTCCTGCTTCCCGGTCACTACCCCAGTCCTTAACAAACTCTGCCAAACATTTTTGCTGTGAAGTTTAGTCGCAAACCCATTACACATACTTACCTGCTTTCTTTTATTCTGTGTTTTGCTAATGTTCTCTGAAGTGCAAGATTTAGCCTTTCAAACTGGGGAAGAAAGAAAGGTATGTTGATTAAAATGTCACTGCTGAAAATCTAATCATGAGAGTAACATTTTTATGCAGAGAAGAATTAATTTGCTTTATTCAGGACTAACATTTTTTCAAGATGGTATAGGTGTTAAAAAGGCATACCCTTTCTATATTTGTGGTTTGGTTTATGCTGATGTCTTCAACTCCAGTACCACTATAATTAACCCCTCTTAGCTGATGTGCCACTCTGGTTGTGCATTTTAAATACAGTGATGTGCTTTACCTCCAAGTTGTCAGATAACAATAAAGACAGTGCTGCTAAAAAACAAATATAATCACCGCAACTTTACATTATCACAAAGCACAAATCAAAAAAAAATTACCCCGCAAAAAACTACCATAAGAAATACAAATGCCAGTGTAAAAAGAATATGTTTTCAATTTAAAGTATATTCGCCTAAAAAAACTAGTTATATTCTGAATTGTACCCACAGCAACACACAATAAAAAGTGGCTCTCCTAACTACTAACTTTTCTTGGAATATTCAGAGTGAAAATATTTTTCAGGGCAATTTTAGAAAGTGTCAAGATAGAAACTGGAAAAGTTAACAAATAGCGTTTTTGAAGTAGCTATAAAAGATCAAGAGAGCATTCTGTGCTTCAGATCACCTCCTTTTCTGTTTTCAAGACTATAACATTTCAAGACAATGTTTGAACCATTTATTTTACATTTGTATAAAAAGAAGAGTTTTGGTTGTATACTCTGCAAACCCAAATAGCCTCCAGATGAAAACCTAGTCATAGTACATAACCTTTGTAAAAGGATTCAGTAATAAAAGACCTTTTATTACTTTATCATGAAGATACAGTACAATTTACCTCAATTCATGCTTCCATATCCTTTCTGCAATTCCTAACTGATACAGATGTTACGCTTTCCATACATGCATATTTCAAATAGTTTGGGGCCAGTGAAGCTGTCTTAGGTATGTATTCTCTGAGCATTCAAAACCCAAACTTCCCACACAGACACGGTCATACTGCTATGTTAGAATTTGTCTGTGAGGGTTTCTTTGGTCTGGCTTTTCTCTGGTTCTCATTCCCAGAGGAAATTAGCCTTCTCTACTACATCTTTTGCTTGTTATGTTTCCAGAAGGAAAGTTCCCACACCAGAAGAAAATACCATATGAAAGAAAGGTGATATATTCTGAAGTCTTTTTCCAAACAAAATTTAAATGGAGCAACTGTTTTACCACATATGTAAACACAATGTAAATCACATCTGTGTATAAACAGTTGCAGTAAGTGCAATGTCATCCAAATCATTACCTATCTCCAAGCAGTGTTCTCTGTATTCCTGGAAAAACCCCAAACAAGAAAATAAAACAATCACATGTATGACATTTTATCTTAAATTTGTTCAAAAGTTATTCTGGATTATGCTCTGCCCTGGTCTTCCATGCACAACTCATTGATGTCATGAGAAGTTCATGAATCGATTGGGGTCATGATATGGTTCCATGTTTGGGAATTTCCAATTGGAAAGAAGGTAATGCTAGTCTGTCTTGGTAAGTAGGGCACCACAGAAGTGTCTAGGCAATGAGAAATATGCTTTTAAACAAAATAAACCCTTCTATGAAGGAGGATGATTCAGTCAAGATGCTTAGGTCTTGATCCCAAAACAGACAGCAAATGGATTGCTATACTTGGATAAAGTTCCAATGGATATGATTTCAATAACTGCAAATAGCCTTGAACTACAGCAGCTCCTGGGTTAAATAATCCTAATATCTTTGACTTTACCCATCTTTTGTCCCGGCTGATAAACTAGCCTACTGTGTTTCTATAATAAGCAGTTGCATACATTTATATTGCTCTTTAAAGAAAAGATATCAGTTATTTAGTAAAAAAACCCACCAAAAACTATATATTAAAAATAAAATTAGATGAAATAGAAGGTTACAGAAAAGATCTTACTTAAAATTGAAATCATCACACCGTAGAAAAGGGCACTTTGCCAGTTCATTTGTGAGTCAAGAGTCTTTTCCTTTACATTTACAAGTTTAAAGTAAAGATTGGTTTAAAGGGATTAATGTCTTCTATGTAAATACAGCAGACAGAGGTAAAATGTAGTCTATCAGAAACTGGTGGTGTAGAGTTATAGCAAAAAGACAAGAGGTGAAAGAATTGCAWAACAGATCTGCAAATGGATTTAACAACATTCCAGCACTTTTAGTAAGATATGTTGAATGTCTTTAGTACAAGTAACAGAATTACAACTAACTTTGTGATTGTACAGTGATGACCATTCACTGTGCAGTCCCAATATGTACCAGAGGCTTCCTTCACACTTCCCACAGAACCTGAGGCAAGCTCCAAGTATTGAATATTATGCAGGTGCTTTTTAAATACTGCTTCACCAAGTTCTTTTGACAAAGGCAAACAACAGTATTCGTCTCTACTCAAGCAAACCACTGTGCATGCACTGTGCCTGTTTTTAGTGGAGTTGAACAGGGACATAAGAATCCCTTTGTGAAACCACTGTAGGCCTTTTTCATTTTACTTAAAAGGTATTATTATTTCAGTGTTTCAGTATTACTGTTGCATTTCCTATTTGCACAACTATTCTCTTCAGTCTGTACAGGACAGAGAGTAAGAAATGGCTCCTGCTGTGGGGAAACAGGAACCTAGGTGTCAAGTTCTGTAATCCTTACTCATTTAAGTCTATTAGCTTCATTAAATCTCACTCAAGAGGGAAGTTGTTAGTTTTAATTGAACTATTTGCCTGAATAAATGCTTTGTATTTTCTCTTGCATTAAACAGACAATGAAGGTTTTAAAAATAATATATCAGAAGTCTGTATCACAGCAGATGAAAACAGCTGTTTTAATATTTTTGTGATAAGGGCTAATTTTCATAGCAGTATGGATTCAGTTATGTGCATGTAAGTTAAGTAATTAGGTAACGAGGTGGTGTTTCTCTCACTGTATCTATACATTAAAAAACTGTTACAGAAATACATGTTTTAAAGAAACAATTAAGATGATCAGCGGAAGGTTGCAAATACAGTGTAAAAATATAGGGAAACTTAATGGTTGGGATGGTATGAGAGTGGACAAAATTGATTGTGGTAAAATTGTATCCAGAAAGAATGGAAAAGGATGAAATGAGGGTTTAATATATGGAGAACTGTATAAGAACACAAACTTTGAAGCCAAAACAACTTTGAAAAGGCTTACATCTAAAGGCTTGTATAAAATGTATTTTAAATATTTTTACTGAAATGCTAGTAAAATATCATTATCAGTATGAGTATCTATTTACCTCAGGAAAGATTAGCTTGCAGATGCTTTCCGTTAATGTATGCAGATACACTCTGCTTCTGCTTGTTTTCCTTTGTGGAAGGTTTCCATGAGCATCTTGTTCATGGACTTCTTTGCAGATGGGCTGAGCTGCTTTGGAGCTGTCTTCTGTGCAGTCCTTCTCATGTTCATCAGTAATGTGACTTTGAGTCAGTAAGGAGAAAGGACATTCCCCTGTGATCTTCAAGTCTTTCAGTTTTGTACAGAACATACTGTATGAAGTCTCTCTTTTGAGAATAAGAGTAGTTGGCTTTGTGTTAAATATTTCTCTTCTGTTTACTAACAAGAGCAGAATAAACCAGAGTAGTAGATAAGGCAACCACTGTTCAAGATTATTGGTAGTTATAAATCACCACAGGAACAAATGCATGCCCCTACAAAACAAGAGAAAAGAAAAAAATTAAAGAATGAAAAAAAGAAATTGTTTATTCTTTTAAATTCCTGTGATGTGCCAGTTTTACCATGCCTGCATTAAAATAATGGCTCTTCTAGGACCTTACTGTGGAAGGCTACATTTAGGCTCATGTAGCATTTTAAGCATGTAATAATCCCTATTGACTTCAATGATTCAAGTAATTAAAGTTGTGTGCATGGTTAATTGCTTGGCTGAATTGGGGCTCTAGTGATTTAAGGCAGAGGAGCTGTTTTATCTGCTTATATCTTTGATCACATTGATGAATGAGGTTTCTGAAAGAGCAGAGAGCAGACTGGTAATTCTAGCCAGAAAACATTTTAATTCTTCATAAGCACCTATTAAAACCACTTGATATGGCACAATGAAATTGGTTTGTTATGGACACTTAGATCTCCAATTACTTGATGCCCGAGGTATACTTTCTATTATAGAGAAATGTATGATTAAAGTTAGTACTTGCTGGAACAAGTAGTACTAGTTAGTACTACTGGAACAGCAGACCATCCAAGACCAGGGGTTAGCACCCCTCATAAAAGCCACTGACTGGTAACAGCTAATACCATGGGAATCTGACCACATAACTGGTGCAGTTGCTTGGAAATACCAAGGGATTTTATGCTTTACAGATGATATCTTTCAGACAGCACACTGAAAACACAGTTGAACTTTGCATTTTAATAATTGTTCCGTTTGTTACATTTATTTCAGTAAGACTTAATCTGAAAAGGCTCTTTGCTTGAAGATTTTATTTTCTATGGACTATCTCATTGAATCAGATCCCCTCATCCTTATATAATACTCTAACAAGGTAATCCTTGAGAGCCCTTGGTGAGTCTGCAGCTGAAATGTTACATTTGTCTCTCTGGAGATACAGTACAAGTATTTCTTTCAGAGGCATTGTGGCTTTAACCTGCCTATGCACCATAGCACTTATTCCTGCCCCTGAGACACCCAAAGGGCTTCTAGGGTCACACAGCCACTGGACCAGGGTTAAAAATAACCCATTCCCTAATACAGATTATCCACTGCATTTTTTCAAGCAGCTGTAATGGCACAGCAGAGGAGTGCTGCAGAGCCATCACAGGTGGCATGGATAAGAGGAGAAACAGGCAGAAGCCACTTCAGCTGGACCTGCTGCTGAAAAAAATGTTTGGCAGAAAAGGCCCTTGTAAAATATGCCATAATACTGATGTTGTCAAGCCAGCTTCTAGGGGACATCTATCAAAATTATTAAAGTATTATTTTAAGAATGAATAAACAGAATGCTAATGACAAGGGAGCAAAGAATGCTTAAATAATATTCTATATTTCTGATTTCAGTTTTATACAGAAAATGCTCATTTGTTTCTACTGCATGGATATCAGTAATGTCTTATTTTTTACTGCTGCATGTGGGGCAAATGAGGCAGTGCAAATTTTCAAGCAAGAACCACACTCAATATGTATATATTTATATATATATATATATAAAACTTTTCTTATAGTATAAGTATTGTTATGTCTATATAAAAGCATTTTTCTTCAGGAGTCATTACATAACCTCAAATTACTTCAGTAAAAAAAGAAAAGCAGAAAAAAACCCAAAGATCCACCTTTTCTATACTTAATTGGATTGATCTGTGTACTGAAATAAACTGTTAATAATAAATAATAACATAAATATGTACATGAACCATTGTTGAGGAATAAAAAGTTCTATGGCCTTGATGGGTCATATTTTTATACTGATATGCTTTGCTGAAATGCGGCCTTAAATTTCAAGATAAAGTTTTAATTTATCAAATGCCACCACTGAAACTTTTTTTTAAATCAAGTCTGCTAGAATTTCGGGGGGGGAGAGAAAACTTTCTGAAAGATGTTTTTGAGAAAAAATGTTTAAGTATAATAAGATAATAAGACATTTAAAGTATCTCCCAGTGCATGAAATACTACATTTGCATGTGCTTCTATTAAAAAAACAATGTTATCTGTCTGTGAAAAATGAAAGACTGCATTAACAATGGTTAAATTAGATACCAGCAAATATTTAGTGCATTTGCATAAGAACAAAGGCAGTGACTAACCTTCAGCAATAACCACTAGATTCTTTTCCTGCAGGTGGAACTATTTCTCTGTTTTGAGAAGACAATAATCTGGAATTATTTTGGGATTCACTCCCACACTACCATATTGTTTTTTAATTAAATTATATTTGATGTGGTAGGAAGAATGTCTTGCAAGTAGAATCATCTCAGTGAAGGCAAAGATGCCGTCATTATACTTCTGGAGGCCTGGAGCCTCCAGAAGCTGCCAGGCTGGAAGCAAAGGTCTCAGAGGGTGGCCATGGGACAGAACTTCTTTGGTTAAGTGGCATGAAGATCCCTGAGTCAGCAGAGCTGCCTGACATGCAGCTACTGTGGCTGCAGCTTCTTGTTGGGGTGTAGTCGGCCACCCTGCAGTGCTGCAGTGGCCTTGGCCTCCTCATCCCCTGGTGGGGACTGGAATCTGTGCCCTTGCTCTGAACATGACCTTGGGCTCCTGCTACTTGCTGTTTATGACCAAATCATCATTGACTTGCAAGAAAGCGCAGTGAGAACCATGAAGTTTCTAGTATTAATACTCCTGTACAAAAATAGTATTACTACAATACAAATCTTTAAATTCCAAATAATATCAACACAGTTCCTAGTGGAGGTTCCCTGCAGAACTGTTTTGTAACTATTCTGAAGTTCTTGTTTTTCCAGGAACATGGCACGGTCCTTTGGCATCATATATCCCAGTTCTGGGATAAACTGGCCTCTGCAATGACAAGACACCCTAGATCAAATCTTCAAGAAAGCAAAGTAGAAAGCCTAATTCTGTGACACTTCAGAGGATTCAAATAGTGAAAAAACATACTAACTCCTCCTTAATTAAAACACCAGTTCTGCATTTGGTATCTTAAATGCATCTTGCACTTAATATAACTAAAATTCAGAAAAATGTCTATTGTGTTACAGAAGAACCTGCCTCACTCAGTAATGAGACAGTGATGTTTAAAGGTCTGCCAAGAGAAAGGCAGTGAATCACCATTGTAGAATTCACAGAAGGATTTTCAGAAGTAGAATGGTCCTTAAAAAGGCATGAGAAAGATGAGATATGGGATTCATCGCAGGTTAAATCAAACCGTTCTTGATGTGTTTCCAGAATGATGAACCCCATCCCTCCCATTGTTCACAACATTTAAAGAAATTTTCTGACCATAAAAACAAAATGAGAAACATGAGGAAACTGGGAAAAAGTTTCTGTGCATACATTCTCTCCAAACATGCACAGCTGGTTGCACAGCTGTTCAGAGGGACTTTGACAGGCTGGAGAAATGGGCCAACAGGAATCTGTTGAAGTTCAACAAAGGGAAATGCGAAGTCCTGCACCTGGGGAAGAATAGCCACCTGCACCAGTACAGGCTGGGGGCCAACTGACTGGAGAGGAGCTTTGCAGAGAAGGACCTGGAAGTCCTGGTGGCGGAGTTGACCATGAGCCAGCAACATGCCCTTGTAGCTGAGAAGGCCAACAGCCTCCTGGGCTGTATTAGGCACAGCATTGCCAGCAGGTCAAGGGAGGTGATCCTTCCCCTTGACTCAGCACTGGTGAGGCCACATCTGGAGTGCTGGGTCCAGTGCTGGGCTCCCCAATACAAGACAGACATGGACAGACTGGAGCAAGTCCAGCAAAAGGCCATGAAGATAAGGGACTGGAGCATCTGTTATATAAAGAGGCTGAGAGAGCTGGGACTGTTTAGCCTGGAGAAGAGAAGACTGAGGGAGGATCTCATCAATGTGTATAAATATCTGATGGAAGGATGTCAAGAAGACAGGGCTAGACTCTTCTCTGTGATGCCCAGTGACAGGACGAAAGGAAATGGCAACTTAAAACACAGGAAATTCCATCTGAACCCAAGAAAACACTTCTTTACTGCAAGGGTGATCGAACACTGGAACAGGCTTCCAAGCGAGGTTTTGGGCAGCCTGCTCCAGCTGACCCTGCTTAAGCAGGGAGCTGGACCAGGTGATTTCCAGAGGTCCTTTCCAGCCCTACCTATTCTGTGGTTCTGTGAGAGAGTTCATGCCAGGGGAGCAGCAAGGTTTGATGTGAATTCTCTGTCGCTGCCATAATAATTGCTGTCATATTTATATTTGGAAGCAAATTGAAAATTAAAATTAAATAATCTGCTCTAAAATCAAACTACAAGCAACCAGTGTCTGGCTGAATCCAGCATGGCACTGTGCCACACAGAAAAACGAAGACAGATGACCTACATAGTATAGTCATGGCACTACAGTAAATTACTTAACAGTGCTCAAAATGCTTTATGTAAACATTTCACCATATACTTACATCTGTACTTGTCCCAGCCAAAATGCTTTCCTATATGCTTATTTGTATTAGTTGCTTCTGAATATTTTCCTCTACTAAAATATTTCCTTGATAATAGCATGAAATACAACACAGTGAATCAATCATACAGTAAAACTRCCTAATATTAAAACATCCATTTATAAGATCTAAGCCATACTGCTTGCTAACAGTAGCTAAAGTTGTTTTATAATCTTAACTCATAGAAATGGGACAAAAATTAGAAGTGGTATTAAACATCTTTTTCTTATTACAAGATGAGTCCTTTGCTTAAAATGGGACAGAGTATAATATTATGCTGTACTGTCACTTTTTTATTTTGAACTGTACCCAACTACCACTTTGTTAGGTAAACTGCTGCATGTTGAGCAACAATTAAAAAAAAAAGTTTCTGAGTTTGTTTTGCAGTACTGGGAAAATATCACTGATTGAATCTACCTTTCTGCAGCACCGGAGATACTGCAGTGCCTGCAGGAACTCAGCGTGGTCTGGGAGCTGTTGCTTCAGTAGAAGTAATTGTTGACTTCTGTCTTGCCTTTATATAAGACAGAGGCTTCAGATTCCCACTGAGCTCTAGCCTCTGTGGCGTTCAGAAACCACTGCCCCTTGCCAATAGGCCAGTAGGCCACTGCACAGAGCTAGGCAGGAACTGTTACTTTATGCATAGGCAAAAACACAATCGGCCAACTCCTTCTAGCCATCAGGGTACGCGTCATCCTATCTCATTGCAGATTCAGCACTTGTGCCTGTCAGCAAACAAACTCAGGGAGAATAACTACATCTTATCTTTTTGTGTTATTAACCTGAAGTGCAATATCTGCACTTTCCTTTTTCTGCTTCAAATACAGCACCAGAACCAGAGCCTCAGTGATCTGAAAATACGTGAGAGTATTTTGTCCATTCCCAAGGATCTTAAGCAGGCATCTAAAATAGAGAAAATTGCTCACGTCCATATCAGAATATAAGTTCATACTTTAAGAAGTCACAGTAAGCATTTACTAGTGTTGTTAAATCCTGTGAAAGTAAGTTAACTTTCTTTAGCTGCTTCATTGCTAATTTGAACACATTCAGAGTGCACGCACTTTCAAAACGTTAATTTGTTTGGCTGTTGATGCTTTGGAGAGCACAAGATATAAATAACTGGAGGAGGTAGTCAAATCTGTTTACAAATTTCTAAGTTCTAGTGCATCATATCAAATAGAAAACTGCCAATTGTTGAATTAGGTAGAGGACATTTTGGAGAAGATGAGTCCTTGTGTACAGGAGTGAGATGTTTTCCTGCATCTCCCCAGCAGGAGATTAACCCATCCACTGAAGTCTACCTCTTGCCAGGAATTTGGTCCTGCCTTTAGCAGAGCAAATACATTCACTAAACTACCTGAGGACAACTTTATTATTATGCAAGAATAATTTAAAAAATATATCATGTGTGTAACGTGCCTATTAGGTAAACGGCACAATAGTGATGGGGTTTCTAATTCTGCAGCTGCAACAAAAATGTAATTAACATATTCATCAGACCAAATTAGATACAGAATACAATTCTGTAAGAAGTTGCAAAATCAAGGACTTGAGCTCTAGGAATTCCTAAACATAGGTGACCATTCACTTACAATTCATTACTGCTCTTGTGTGGGTATTACTGCACAGGCTTTACTTTCATGATGGATAGTGCTTTTTTTTTTTTTCAGCAAGACTATAGGCTCTTTCACTGCACAGATTTTTGCTACTTAAGCAAAGGCAGCAACAAAGTTGTTATCCTCTCTATAGATCAGGCAAGATGAAACATGCTATCTGACGGTGGACTTCCCAATCAGTCAGTTTCTCCCCATCTAATGTGGAATTTCCTCACCTTTCTGCCCTTTTTATTTATGAAATATGTTTTAAGAAATACAGAGAAAACACAATCAAGATTTTTTTCTGTGCTACATCTCTAATGGATTGTGTTCTGTGTTTCTGCAAAACTAGACAGCTACCAAGCCAGGAGATTAAGAAAGTAAGTACATAGGTTTTCTGAGAAGAAAATAAGTTATCTCCTCTTCCCCCTGTGGAATCATCTCCTGGTCCCTATTGCAGTCAGCAGAAAATAAGTTTTGTGGAATATATAAGTAAACATTAAAATTGGTAATGTATTTCATCTTAAGGTCATCATGAGACATACATTTCTGCTGCTTGGATACATTATGTTAACATTTGTGTAAGAACACCAAGCTCTATACCTTGATTCCAAAACCATTCTTGGAGACAGACAAAAACCCTAGTTTTAAAGTATCACTGTATTTCTGATACTGATTTTGTGACTGACTCATTTTCCTCTAATTGGCTGAAGTAAAGCCCTGGATCCAAATATAGCCGAGAGAGGCCCAGACTCCAGATGTGAGCTACATTGCAGCCACATCTCTGGATTCGATTAAAGGCACAGGGGAACTCTAGTTACTGCACGCATGTCTTGGCATGTGGCTAAAGGAAGGACTGATTCTCAACTCTTACTTATATATATTTGTCATTTTAAGTATCACATGTACTTTCATAGGGTAAATATTTTTTCCTATGCTAGGACCAAATAACAGGGAGGCATGCTGAGAGGATAGCGTGGGAAAAATACTCTCTTCCTTTGAGTCAAAGCCTAGCTGTGAAAACAGTCCATAGCGAGCCCAGCAGGCAGTCTCATAGCACCTGATTCTCCGCTTCCCCCCTCACGCTCCCCGGGGGAAAACAGCAGCCTTTGGCTGTGGCACATTCTCTCACCCTCACCCCTGTGGAGTGTGGCTAGCTCCACACAGCTAAGCAGCTTGTAGTGGAAAAGGCCCCTGGAAACCCCAGCCTCCTTACACCATGGGAGCTCTTCGAATTGCCTGTTCACGGACATTTTTGCTATTGCTGAGGCAGAGCTAAAAATACCTCATAAACACTACAGACAACCCCTTGTGTGTGTGCACAACACATTGTTTCAGTCGATTTTTGGTTTGAGAATTCCTGTTTCTGATACCAAACCGACCGAACTGGTGACACCACAAGTGATCCAGCTACACAGATGAGGAAGCAATCAAAACAGAGGGGGTGCTGCAGTAAAGACAAGCAAAAATAAAAGCAATCCAAATGTCTGGAAACTATTCTCACACTCCTAAAGGAATGTATTTTAAATACAGTATTTCCTTTTTCCTGTATTTGCAGTCTGCAAAAGTACAATATGTTAATGAACATTGTAAGAGGAAAGGAAAGAAATAACTATATAAATGTTCAGAACTGTTTCTGGCTTTTCAAGATTTAAAAATTGTCCTGAGGACGCAGAGCGTTCATGGCAGTTAGCAGGAATTAAATGAAAAGATCAGCGTTTTGCCCATAGTCAATGAAATGTAAATTAGAATCCACAAGAAACAATGTGGTTCTAAAATATGAAGTAATTGTCAACACTTCTGCTTACTGATTCTTTCCAAATACCTACTTATAGCTGGTTCTCTCAAACTGACCAACACAAGTAACTTTATTCATTGGAGTCGACCTATAATTTTGAGTGYTTGCAAAACTGATTTTTGATTATCTCATAGATTGAAAACATTTTTCTAGGAACAAGGAAAGTAAAAATTAATTGCAATTATTCTGCTATAATAAAATTGAAAGCTACTGACTTCTTTTCTCATAGTATTTTTCACTGAAATCTTTAGCTAGTATTCATGACATCTTCTATAATAAATGAAACAATAAACTGTTTTAAAATTCCAGATTTCTAAAGCATAAAGTAACTTTTCCTTTGAGACATATTCTGGGTTAACTGCGAAGCATCTGCTAGATATAAAAATAATTCTACAGCTTCTTCAAAGATGCTTATCCTACTGAGACTTGTACATGCATATATTCATTTAATTGAAGTTGAATGTGTATAATTGTTTACGCACCTGACACACAGGTTTGCACAAGTAGCATTGTTGTTATTGTTTTCCCAAAGATACCACAGCATTGTAGAGCAATATAAAACATTGACTGCAGTGTCTGATGACAGTCCCTATGGTTAAATATTTCCTTTGTCATTGGTATTGTTTTCATAGCTTTAAATTATAATAAACAGCAAGTTTTGGCAATAATGGAGTACTAAAAGTTTCCCTGAACTGTACAGACCTCAGAGAACTGTTTTCAAAACTTGGTTCATAGAAAGCAGAATGTTTCATTAGATTTCAGCTGCAAAATTTTCTGACTCGATATTTGCCACCTGCCACTTCTGTTTATAATGTCTACAGTACAATTTTCACACTGGAAATCACTGGCAACTGGCTTTCATATTTATTCATAGTTAAGCACTCATGCCAACTCCCATTGAAGTCAATAGCAGTTTTCTGGATATAGTAGGGATTGGACTAGAACCCTACTAGTTCTGCCACTGTTGTCATAGAAATACTAATTTGCATGTTTTGTATTTTTGAAGCAAAATGCACCTTGACTTCTAACATTCTGGGATTTTGCATGTAGGTGTGTAGATGTGATGGTAAATGAAGAATTGACCTCATTTGAGATTCTAGAAAAGTTATATGCTAGGCTGCACAGAAAACTAATAAGAGGAATTTCTAATTAGAGAAGATGGTTTATCCTGCATCAGCAAGGACATGGCCTTGTAATTTTTCTGATGAGGAAAAAAAAACTGATTGAAGGGGTGTATTCAGCCAGAATAGATGGTTGAAGATGTGTTTTCACAGCCATCATGCAGCTACTGATACTGCTTTATGTAGAACCCAAGGAAAAGAAGGCAGCTCTGAAGAAGAGGAGAGACTTTTCCAATTGTTCTCTTCCATGGTATCTTCAGTGCCGGACGAGCAGGCTCCAGATTAGCAATCCTTCCTTTTGATTAAATGGTTATAGATGGTTTCTGCTACATGACATAGTTAAAATAATCTAAATTGCTGGTTTGGTCATTTGTACTGTAAATTAGTACCTTCATTTTTATTTCACTGACTGGCCTGTCACTTTTCACACAATGCACTGGGCATCTATAGTTCTTCAGAGCCCATCCTTTTCAAAATCTGCTGATTTTAGAAAGGATTTGACTACACATCTTAAATTTGTAAAGCACAGATCTAAAGGCCATCAACACATCCTGTGAGACTGAATGCTCTAAGAATACATTACAATACCAATTTCACTGTTGAACTGTATCATTTAGTTGCCTTCTAATACTCTTCTGAAAAATGGAGGAAATATGCAATTAAAGCAGTGAATGCTGGGTAAGTCTGTGAATGTATATTGTATTTAAAACAACCAGGTTTCTTTTTTCACTGTAATAATGAAGCAAAGTAGAGTTGAGATGTTTCATGAAATACTGGGATACTTAATGTCTTACACATGTGGTATTAAGAGGAATGAGTATGGTTAATTAGTCACAGTAAATATGCACTTAACGACTAACATTAACCTTCAGTTAATGTATACCACTTCTGTAAAAACTGAAAATTAAATAAATCAAGAGGCAAATCTTGGCATCCTGTAGAATGCTGAATTTCTCTGATGTTTGTTATTGTCTCCAGTGCAATTGCTGCAGTTATCACAGCTGCTGATCTTTCAAATCTTTCCATTCCGTATATTCTGCTTTTCTCTTAACCATGTGAAAGAAATCAAATAGCACAGTGCATTTCTCAGATGACTTTTGCACAGAAAAAGTCAGCATATGCAAATGACAGCAGCAGGCAGAAGGCACGCAAAACTAACCCAGTGCTAATTACCGTATTCACCCCTTGTTCTATATGTGGAGCTTCCCCTTGGCATCGATAGGAGTTTGGTGTAGACACTGAGGTGAAAATGTGGCTCTGAGGAAAAAATATGCTGAAAATACGTACAGGTGGCAATTCAGCTCTGACACTTGAATTTAAAAACAGAAGGAACCTGTGGGAGAGACTATAGCAGAAACCTAGCTTATTCAGGTCTAGAAACATGAGATTCTTTACAGCAAATTTCTCAAGTCGCTACTAAAAAATGGCTTCATGTTTTAAAAATATTTTCAGTGAAAATCAGAAGATCATTGAAAAATGAGGCAAATGAAGATACATGACATATATGCTACTCTTTCAAATTTTCAGATGTCCTGAACAACAGACAAAAGACTCATCCTTATTTTAAATCTAAAAAATATTATCAAATGCTAGGAGCTTTGATCAGTGCTGCCTTCCCAGCTGTAAAAACAAACATATTTACAAACATTTAGCGGGTTCCAAACACGCATTATACCAATTCAAGTGTGTTATTTGTTAAACTGCAGTTTGTTGTAGCAATACTGAATTTGAATATTTAATCCACAGAAATAATTTGGAATGGTAATATCACCCAGCCTTTTTGAAACTCTAGTTTCTGCTTCAGTTCTGGATATTTTAGTGACAGATTGCCAGGTACAGACTGGCTAAGAAACATAGCTTAGCTTAGCTTGAAAAGCTTTCCAAAGTTCCTTTGTGGCATGCATTTCAGTGCTGTCCTGAGCAAGCATGCTTCCCTGAACTGGAGCTGAAGAAATGCAGAGAAAAGGAAGCTCTACCAAGGGAAACAAAACAGATTAAGATTTGGAGGGATGGAAATCCAAGAAGGGGTTAACAAGAATACAGTGGAGAATCTCTGACAGGGACATACCAAACACTGGCTTCTAAGTTCAGGTACCAATTCAGGTTTTAATTATGGAGGTAAATGAAATGTAATTTAAGCATAAGGATTCTCCTGCTACTTTTCCCACAAGCTTTTGTGACTTTCTGGGCAAGGCTCTGAGGTCTTTCTCCCATTAGTAAAATGCAGATAATTCTTCCATAACTCAGAAAGGTGATTTCACTAGAGGACTTGGATTTTTCAAAAGACTAGAATCATATGACTAGCTTTTAGCAAGAGGTATGTTTGTGATCAAAACCAATGTGTTTGTAGGATACAGAACCTGAACTTTGTCTATAGCGTAAACCACAGGGTAAGCTTCCTAGAGCTATTCTATATAGAAATACCTAGAACTGTCCACAGTTCTTGATGTCACATGTATAATTGCCTTGACTGCAATGATATTGACATCGTTGTAAACTTACCAAAGTCTGAAAGATCAAAGCTCTGCTCCATTTCTCAGATAACATAGCTTTTCTCATTTATCATTGCATTATTTTGCAATATCTGCTGCTTCTGATGGTGAGAGAGAAAAATGGAGAGAAAGCAGATAGAGACAGGATAAAGGACCAAGAAGGAAAAGCAGAAGAAAGTAGAAAATGAAACCTAGAGGACATGAAGATTAAAAAATCCATAAGAAAGCAGGAAAGCATGGTCAATAGAACAAAATAATTTGCAAAAGCACAGACAGTTCCCTTACTGATATATTGCTTTTTCTCCACTATGATCCACAGATGTGCTATGGGTATATGCAAATCATTTTTCTATAATCTGTCAATAGAGCTGATAAAAAATACTGAAATTATCATTTCAAGGAACTTTGCAGCAATGTTTAGATTTTAGGGGGAGGTTGTGGTAATTACAGCTTGTATTTAAACCAGTGCTGTTGGCTGCATGTTATTCTCTGTTGCATGATTATGGGAAGATACAAGTTTATCTTCCTGATTTGGCTGCTAACATCCAAATTCTAGGTTCAGTGTTTTGCCTCACTAGCTTCTAATGGGAGGCAGGGAGTGAAGTACCTTGTTTTGTTGCACTGCTTAATGAGGTAACCCTGTTTTAAAAAAGAAGTAAGAATTCTCTGGAGCTGGACATTTCATATGTTATTTTCTAGTATTTTGTTTTAAACTACATTGATTTGTAAGCTAAAGGCAAGGTATACGTTGTTACTGATTAAGATTTCGTAGGTTTACATTTTATTTCTTAAAGATATTTCACTTTGCTTTTATAATATGTCCATAAGGAATCTCTTTCCTCTCTCTATCAGACTTTCTGAGATAACATTTAGTACTGCACATGCCTCTGACATCCCAGGATGGAAGAACATGATTTCCTTAAAGGTTCTGATCTCCACCCCAGCAAGGCAACATGAACCTGCTCTACCATCAGCAATCACCTCCCTGCCACCACAGAAGGTAGGAAGCTGTAAGAGCATGTGGTTCTTTGTCAAGGTGTGGTAATTTATGCTTCAGTGCTGGAATTCTTTGGGTCTCAGTTCCAAGGCAAAACGAGCAAGGAACAAAGTTTGAGAGTCTTGCTGTAAAGGCTCGGGCTCCAAATAAGAGTGTTAGCTAAAGAGAAACAGTAGCATATAGGCTGGTGGAAATGACAGCTGACCGATGGCTCTGAACACTGAAATCTGAACCCTAAAGTGGCAGGCAAGGACTCTAGAGTCCTTACCCTTACTAAGGTAATGCTTTCATCTCCTATTTACTTTTTTTTTAAATTTACATTGTGAACCAAAAGTAATATCAAATATAATTGGAAAATAACTTCTTTGTCTCAACACTTAGCTTGTGCAGTGATTGATGTGCTACCCAAATATCATAAGACTCACCTGTAGTGCAGGAGCTGTCCCACACCAAAGGCCCTTCAAGCACTTTTTGCAACCAAAATGTTAAAGAATACTCACTCTGTTTGCTGTTCTCTAGATCTCTTAACAGAGCTAGATCTGGACGTACCACAACTGAACACCTGTTTTTTTTCATTATTCTGAGGAACCATGTTAATTAAAAAAATCTTACCACATTGGAGAATGAAATAATAAGCTCATATCTATTTGAAGCTTTGTTATTAAAGACCTAAGTGGTTCAGGGAGCTGTCACTGACTTTCCTAGGTACTTACGCCAGGTCACTTGTAAGCACCAGTCCAAGGCAGAGACAAATTTTAAATAACCTTTCATGAGGGTGGCCCATACTAGGAGGTCACAGACTTGCAGTGTTGCTTTACTGACTCATACTGGTGCTCTGAATAGTAGCGCAAGCCAGCAGGAAAAACAGTTCAGTTGTTTCTGAGGTTAAAGGGCAGGGAACTGAACTGTGGGAGAAAACTCTAAAAATGAACCAAAATCAAATTCTGGCACTAGCAAGTCCATACATACTCAGAACACTTCACATAGGTTTCAAATGTCATTTATCCATTGTCATTATCCAGAAAAGAAATGTTCCTTTGTTTGAAAGTGGAAAGTTAATTTTATTGTTATCTGAGTTCTTGATAAGAGAAATTGCACAACAAGTAATTAGGTTTCACCTCTGTGTTTGTATAYGTGCACAGAAAGAGGATGCTACGTAGAAAGTTCTCTCTTTTTTGAGAGATGCATGAAATGTCACCATGGAAAGGCTGACAAATGATGTGTATAGCTGGGCTGGAGGAAAGGGATTGAAGGCATGGCCTAAGCTTGAGTTCCTAGAGGATAAAATAGAGACCTAAATTTCAGGATAATGAGAGGCAGTACCTCTTTCATGAACAATTTCCTACCTAAACTCCAGATGCCAAGATGAAGACAACATCTTTTTTAAGCCTTTTGGTATACTGGGGCATCTGGAAGCAGCACAAATCTTGTGAAGTATGCACTGTCAGCAGGTTTATAAAATGGGGAGGAAAGGAAGTTTGCTACACTGTGCCTAGTCTTCCTTTACACGGGGTCAGAAACCATTGACATTTTTGCTTGCAGCTTAGGTGATGCTGAAAATTCAAAACATTTGTTTCAAATGTTTGTACGTGGCAATTTCTAATGAGACAAAAGCCTTAATTTTCCAACTATCCTGTGACAACAGAGAAATGAAGTTCTCACAGTATTAGAAGTTATCTTTACAGGATATTCATATTGTAAACCTTTGTTCTGAGTTTTCAACTCTGTTTATGGCAGACAACTAAATCGCACACTGACCATAATATATCAAACTGACAACAGGATTGCATTCCAAAGTAATGCAGCTCCTTTGCTGGAAGCCAAATTACCAAACCGAAGTTTAGCGTTAAAGATCTGAATGCAATTATTAATATTTGAGTTAAAATTATGAGTGTTTTCCATGGCTGTAGAGTAACAGTTGTGGAAAAAAAAGTGAAGAAATGTTATATAAATACCTGTATAAGAACTCTATTTCTTGCATATTTTTGCTAGCATTAGATAGACTAACCATTTGCAATATAATACATTACAGCAACTGCAATAAAACCCCAGCTGTATCTTTTTTTAAATGATATCAACACTGCTAGGTGCTTTTCTGACTGTTGCTCTCAATTTCTTATCTCATTTTTTCCACTATTCCAATTTATTGCTAACCAAAATCTGTGCACAACTTGAGCAAGGATGGATGCTCTTTTATAGCTTTTGCTACACAGAAGTAATAATCCTGTATCTCTCCCTCTGCTCCTTCTTGCTCTTTACCAATTCAACTCCTATTTGAAAAGATTCTTTTACCTTTTAACTCCCCTCTTATCTATTGTTTAAATCTATTTCTGTATTGTTTAGAACTGCAAATCATTTTCAGAGAGAATCTGGAGGGAAGATATAATGAAACCATATTTCATATACTATATTAATCAGCAGTAAAAAGCATGCACATATTTTCTAGTGCCAGTATCTGCTCTTCTAAGAGAATAATATTTACTCTGTCAAGATGCCCACCATTATCTTAAGCACAAGACACTTGCACTTTTCCAATTTTGACTAAGCCATGTCTCTCTTATTTCTAAAATTTACCATTGTTATGGTCAATTACTTATTCTACAAACGCTCAGCTAACATGCTGCATCTCTCACAGACCTGGAGCATGTGACATGCAGAGTAAGTGCAGGGCTGATCTAAGCTGATGCTCATTTTCAGATCAGCTGAAGCTTTTCCGTGTCAAAGTACAAATAGAGTTTCTGCCTCATGAGCCCTATGAAAACATTTTGCAAGCCATGCCTAACTCATGAGTGAAAGATTGATCTCCTCTATGTTATTTCATTTCCTCCACACAACTGAATGTTTTTGGCTGGGAAAGGAACTACTGAATTACTTCTTAGCATTCATGTAGGCCACCATTCAGTCAGTGAGATTGCTACTTGGTCAACATATGAAAATTCTTTTGGAGCCTTTGCTTAAACTGAAACATTCTTGTTTAACCTTCTGTCTGGTGTAGTTTATGCTTCTTGGACAGATTGCTCAACTGAGAAATTGTGCTAATATTATCTTGAATTTTGCTGGAGTTAGTGTTTTTTCTCTATCGCCATTGCTAGGTGTATTATTTGTTTGTTTTAACATCTCAGAAAGCCCAAATTATCATCAGGGCCATACACAAATATATACTGAAGTACAGTGTTTGACCTGAAGAACTTACCATCTAAACAGCTAAGACTGAAAAATGGGATATGAAAGGAAATGTCACTATGCCTCTTTTAGAAGTGYGGAAATGAGGCACGCTGGAGACCACAGAAGTAAGACTACAGCAGAGCTAAGAGTCAATCTAAATCTCTTGAATAGAGTTGCACAAGTTTTTTGGTCAGGAATTTATTAGATCTGAGCGATTTACAAAATCAGGTCAAATCTTACTAATCTTTGCAGCCAGAGTCTAAAAATAAGTAATGGAACAAATCACTTGCACATATCTACAAGTGAAACTCAAATAGATTTTGCAGGTAGGATTCACAAAAAGATGTAGGTGCTATTCATAAAAACAGAACAGGGAAGGTATCCTCACCCTGTGGCTTCATGCCTAACTCACATCAGTGTTAACTTCATTCTCTCATTCTCTCTTCATTGCATGAAGGCCCTGCATTTTCATATAAGAGGAAAGCATTTCCTCTTGGCTGGTTTTATTAATATCATATAACCTGTTTGGGAAGCTTTATCTTTAACGGCATCAATTAAAGCATTTAATTCAATCTAAAATTAATTGTAATTATTCCTCTTGTGATTTGCTGAAAATGACAAGGAGAAAATTGGTTTCACTTTAACCAAAAGCCTTACTAAGTTTCTTAAGCCACAAAACTATCCTTCCCTTCAAAACATTCTTCTTTGGAAATGTTAAAATTCTACTTCTAAATATGCTTTGTGAGTTCTGTGGACTTAGGCTATTTTCACCAACATTTGAAGTGTTTCATTTCACTAAATTTTTTTCTCAACCTGAGGCAAATGGTTTTACACTTTCAGCTCTCCAGTGCAAACAGACAACTATGAAGACAATTTAGGCAAGGGAAAAAAAAAGAAAAAGAAAGGAAATTAAAAGTTAGATTGATATGTGCTTTCTCCAAACACATGGAAATTTGGCCATTTTTAGCAGTGCTATTTAAAACTGGAACTGCAATGAGTATTTTAGGCTCCAGAGTGCCTGCAGTCAGGACTAGGGAGCCACATAGCTATTAGTGTAAGCAGGCACCCCTTCCTATGAATAAGAAAGCAGCAACTGGCAATCTAGTCTTGTATTTTCAAATCATAAAAGTAATTATGGGCAAATGAAAAACCCCAGTTTTTCCAAGCAACAAACTGGAAGTCTTGCTGAGAGGTTCTGCGCTTGTAGTCAGCCTTTTGCTAATGCTCTTTCGTGTGTGAAGGGTTTCTGTATTTGCTGAAGAGGGAAATCAGCTCTCCCTGAACAGCTTTTGTCAGTTTCCATCTGTATCAGGTGCCAAGTGAAATGCAAGGTTAAAATTAAATTAAACACACATTTACCTTGGTCAGCATTAGAAAGGCAGTTGTCACTGTACAGCACATTGCTGTCTAACATACCATAGAGAAACCCGTGCCTGAGATCTCAAAAACAATCGTGCTATTATAATTGAGGAGTTTAGCAGCAACCACTGCGTGTGATATCACAGAAACCATAAGTTTTACTGCACCCCCTGGAATCTGTGACATTATGGAATTACACTGCACTAGAATCACCAGGAGGATTCCCACAAAATGTATTTCCCCAAAAGAGTCAGATGTTTTTGTTCTGAATATCTTTAGAATGTGGTTAACGAAGAGATTCACATCATAAGTGTATACTTATTTCAATTTCCATTTGAGGAAAAAATAATTGAAGGATTTTAGCACGTTGCCTTATAACAAGTAATTTTTATCCACACTAAAACAGCTGGATGACTTGCATGGGATATTCCCTGTATCTCAGTAATACAAATAGCTCTCTAAGGGCTAGATTCTACAATGCTTGATAAAATCTTTGGACCTGGCTCCATCCCCCTCCATGATGATGCACACACCCTGCTTTCTAGATTACAACCCACACAATTAAAGCTCTCTTCCTGAGCCACTGCATGGCTGACCTATTTTCTATATGGACTGAGAGCGCAAGGCATAGGCAGACAGTCCCAAGATAGGGTGCAGACAGCTCCATGCCCCATGGCCCCTTGCTGGGATGCAGTTCCTCAGGTGTTTACTCAGGTATTTCTCCTCTTACCCTAGGACAGTGAAAAAGTGGCTATGGTACACAAGCAGGGACAGCATCGCTTTCCCAACACATCCAGGCAAATACATGTGCATGGGAAGTACATCCAGGGGTCTCACAAAAGAAGTGCTCCCTCAGAAATAGTACCCAAGGTCACAACTTGCTTCTCACATATATCCTAAAGGCTTAGTGTGATACCTACAAGAAATTAGCCTACTGGTGCTGACTTGCATGAGGGGCTGGCTTGTTTGAATACTTCTGTTAGCAGGCCACCATTCACTTTGGAACAGTTACTTCTAGGATAAATACACAATAAAAAAAAAAATCAATTCACAGCTTAGCTTTAAGTAACACAAAGGAGCTAATATAAGGAGTGAGAGCAGCCAGATCAAGAATAATGGTTACCACATTATGGCTAGGTTCAAGGAGCAGGGGGGTTGCCTAGAAGTAGCATTGAGACTCTGTACTGTAGAAGGGGGCAGGAGAACATTAGTCAAAAGACTCTGCACTTCAATGTGAAAGCAGTAATGTTCTTAGCAGGGGCATTGATTCCACTTAACAAAACTACCATATCGTAAGAAATGTGAATGAAAAAATAAGTGCAAGTGAATATCACAAAAAAATGTGCTCTGATACAGTGAGATTCTTCCAAAGGCTGAAGGCCTGTGAAAACTCTAAAGCTCAAATTTACTTGAGGTCTGAAGCAATGAAGGGGACTTGGTGAGGTCTCTCTATGGTGAAGTAAAATTTATTCCTAGAGGACATCATTCCTCTGACTTAGGTCAACTGACAGCAGTGGCATTGGCAGTCCTTAGCAAAACACCATGAAGGGAGTAGGTGTCAGCTTTCTCAAAGCTCCATATCCAAAAGTAAATGAACATCCCGTACAAGCTATAGGAAATAAATGAGGAGCCAAAATGACCAGGAAACACTAGCACTGATCTAAGAGTGGCATCACCTGAGTAGGAAGACCAAAAGACTGGAAGAACAGCAAGTTACCAAATCAATAGAAATCAATACCTGTTTTACAATAAAAGGCTTCATTAGAGGTATTAATGTGGTCTTTTCAATTGTTTCATTGCAGGTGGGTCAGTAAACAAAAACCTAATCAAGAAACTGCTGTCTGTCTAGCAAATTTGCTGTCTTTATTACAACAAAATTACGGGTTTAAGCCCTAGCCCAAGAAGTACATACACATGCACTGAAAACCTATTGGAATTATGAGATTAAATTCTGTCCTGAACATTGTTGCTCTCTTGGATAAAGGTGTAAGCTCCAAACATTGACTTAAAGATACTGTACCTATCCAGTGATAAATTTGTTTCTCTACCACTGGTAGATCTAGTCATTGAAGACTTACTGAATATATGTCATACAGCCACATCTTAAATACTCAAAACATGCCAGAAGTAATCATCAAAGTAATGTCAAAGTATCTGAGATTTGGCTTACTTTAAATTTGAAGTGCTAAAAATCTTAATTGCAATGTTAAGATTCTGAATAAATGCAGTAAATTTTAATAAACCTGTAGACAGTAAAGATCTTAAAAGAGGAGATAGTACAAAATGCTCAAGGAATTCCAGCAAAGAAACTCTAATGGGAGCTGTGAACAGCTCAGTTTTTGTTTACTAATAAAATCAAATATGCCATGTGCCACTTAATGATTTCTAGATATCTTTACAGTAAAATTCCTTAAATCATATCCTATAGTTTCCAATAACTATTTAAAAACACTTAGTTTTACCTCTACTGAAGTATTCTTAAATAAAGAAATTTGTATATAAAATGCAAATTGCTGTATATCTACAAAGTAGATACAAAATAGTGCCAAATACTTTCTAATACGTTTTTCCTTTTAAATTAAGACATAATTTACAAAATCTTTCAGTTTTAACAACCAGTTTTAGTTAAAGGAAAAATAATCATGTTTGCTATAGACAATCCTATCATGAGTTTTTGGACTGCTTGTTTTGCTTGCTTGCATTATTTTTGTATTTCGAATAGATGGCATATGTCTTCATAATGGCTATGATATTTTACCTTCTGTTACATGACATAATGAATGAGGTTTGGATTGTGTTACTGATGCTTTGAGTATTATATTTATTATAAACTCTTTCTTATGTTTTGATTTCACTATGGGATCTGTTTTGAAACAGGCTGACATAGAATGGTTAAAGACAGATTATTTAAAAAACATTAATCAGAATTAGACAAATATGCAAGACTTTTTTCCCTTACATATTTACTTTTTATGGACATGATACAAATATTAACCGTGAGTTCTCATTTTTAAAGGTCTTTTTCATCAAAAACTTAATTGCATAATTTAAGTGAATACTCAGATAGCAACTGAATCAGTGGTAGAAGGGATGGTGAGCTATTTTATTGATAATGTCAAAAATGGATAAAAAGCACTGTATGACAAACTTCTTCACTTTCTCCTGTGACGTTTGCTTCATGGTCTTGCACTGTCATGACTCATAATAACTGCAGGCTACATAATACCACAGAACAAATACAAATGAGAGGTCTCAAGATGTGATTTCCTTCTTTTCTCCTTTCTTACTTTTCCTGTCTCAGCAAGATTTCAGAAATTGCTTTTCTCTTCTGAGAATGTGGAGCCTAACATCCTTTATATTGCCATTACACTATTCCTCAGGCTTCCTTACAGTCATCTACTTCACTTAAAGTTCTTGCTCTTTGTCAAAGCAAAGAGAATAGTCATCAGGGATGCAGAATCCACAGCCTTCTGTAGGGCCCCAGAGCTGCACACTCCAAGGAAGAAACTTCTTTACAGTAAGGAGAGCATCCCATGATTGCATTTATAGCCTGTTTGCACCTATTTTCTGGTTGCTTAAATGGCTTAAAGTCTCTCATGGGTAATTATTTAAACTATTCTGTTACTGGAATCCATTTCTAGCCTGGCTGTCACCGCCTTTTGTCCCTAACCCTAGAAATGCAGTAGACCCATTTGTGTGATTTAAAGTGCGTGTCTCTTTGCCTCTGCATTCTATGATTTGGAAACAAACTGCCCTGTCCTAACTACAAGAAAAGGGAGTGGCTCCACTGGGAGTTTTGCCTTAGGAAAAACTATAAGATTAGACCATTTCCAAATAAGTAAAACACTTTGTTCTACTAATGGAAAGATAATTAACACCCACACTTGTTCTGTTACAATTTATGCATTCTTACAAAAAATTCCTCCATTAAATGCTTCTGCAGCTCTAACCCTGAGACTTCAGAATGGAAAGTCTGAGTAAGTAAAGATTTCTTTTTTCCTACTAGAATTTCAACTATCAAAAGTCTTACTATTTCTCCTCAGACCAGCCCAGATACAGTACAGCGTAACCTGCAGCCCAGTGAAAGGCTACGGAGGCAATACAGCATCACAGAGCAGTTCATTGCACYGTAATACTCATTTCTGTTAATACTGTATCTTTGCCTAAGATTTTTTCTTCTCTTAGTTCATCCTTTGTGCTTAGAAAGCCATCCCACTACATGCACAGAATAAGCAGCCACCTCTGAAAATACAGCCATTTTAGGACGAGAAATAGATCTGCTTGGCAGATGTACTTGGAAGATGTACTTCTGTACAAGGAGTAAAGTACTCCTTGATATCAGAGAGAAAAGCTTTTCAAGTGTCTCAAATGTTTATATAGAGAGATGATTTTTAAAAGGGACTGCTAGGCCTGCACTAGTAATGTTTCCTGAACTTGAGCCACAGAAGCAGAAACAACTCTGTCCACTCAGAAAAGGAATTACAAGCATAGGTCTTGAGAAATTAGAGAAAATTGTGCAGCTAATAAATTCGACTGAAAAAGTAAACTGCCAGTCATAACGACTACAGTGCATCTTGGGGTTTCATGTATTCTTCCTAGAAAAAACTAACTGAACTGGCAATGCAGAAGTGCAGTTACTGCTAGAGCATCAAGCGCATGAGTAAGTGCCAGGCTTTTGTCTAATTCACGAGGCGCAACGGCACCAACTCTGCTGAAAACCGCGGCGGAAAGCTGCCCCGCGTGCCGCGCTCCGGAGCTGCTCGCAGGGGCGTC
>NW_020451049.1:2171439-2190946 GCF_003343035.1 Apteryx rowi | reverse complement strand
CGGCACGCCGGGTCCCGAGAAGCGCCGGCTTCTGCGCTGGGTCGGGGGCGCCCGCTTGCAGATGCCGCCCGAGGAGCAGGCAGTGTCGCCTGAGGTGGCAAGATGGTACCTTTGTCACACGCGCGTGTTTCCAAAATACTCTTCGAAGTGACAACTGGATGCTGCCGTATTTGTTTGCTCTGTACTTGTGCTACTACGGCTTTGATTTACTTGTTGCTGTATGTTCTGTGCAACCTACAATGCATACATATTTACCCTAGCTTCGCAGTGTGATT
Organism: Apteryx rowi; assembly: GCF_003343035.1. Lineage (NCBI taxonomy): Eukaryota > Metazoa > Chordata > Aves > Apterygiformes > Apterygidae > Apteryx > Apteryx rowi. The sequence continues at coordinate 2,190,671 of NW_020451049.1, read as the reverse complement.
ACTAGAACTATGTAGCTAAGCATAGGCAGAAGGGAAACAAGATAATACTTTTCCAAATAAGCACAGTAAAGAAGAATACTTCAAATGACTTCAGGAGATGCAAGCACCAAGTTAAGATCAATTCAGAACACAAATTCATAAAATAGTTTTTATAGAGCTGCCCAGGTCTGAAATAAGGCTCTTAACTCTTGAATGCCACCAGCAAAATCGAATGAGGAGGACTCCAGCAGTTTTAAATTATCACAAGTACCATAGCATATTCACAACGAAAAGGTTTGGGGATACCTGGAGTCAGAAATAGTTCTTTTGTTGGACTGGGACAATTGACACTGACTGACCTTGCAGAAAGATTAGTTGGAAATCACATGGAAGCCAGCAAGATTTCACCAAGAAATACAGCAGTTGTAAGCTGAAGGGTGAGTTTGGAGGAGCACCCTACCTCCATGATAAGAAAAGAAAAGGTAGCTCGCCGTTGTAGCTTACCAGTCTAGGGCTGAAGACAGAGGTGAGATTGGCCAAAACAAGAGCAACAGATCTCCATGTGATTTTGAAAGGACCAGCTTTACACAAGAGAGGATATCAAAGTTCAAGGTGTGAATGATTTGTTGCCTCCTTGAATGTCAGAGCGGAAAAATGATTTAATAAGTATGTCTGCTTCACACCATGCTTCCTTCCCTGCAAGACATAAAGTCATAAACCAGAATAAAGCAATTTATGAATTCCTTCAACCACCAGGTAATTAGTATGATGAAAATAATCTGCCAAAGCCCACTTTTTTGCCATTTCTGAAATTCTTGATGGGCAATGTGAAGCTTAATTGAATGCTAAATAGTCTGGGGCATAGTGTACCTGATACAATGGCTGTATTGATAGAGAATTTATTGATACAGTCCTTTGCTACCAGAAACTAAGATTAGTCTCAAGGCAAGGTGTAGTCTTGCTAATATTTGTCCTCATCTGCAAACTACCCTAATGCTTGCTGTTCAATCTCCATTTTCTGACTGCAGGGAACCAGCTCTTTTCCAGAAGTTGCAGGACTGTCTTTGCCACCTGTATGCCTCTGGGCAACTGATACAAATAAATTCCAGTATCAACTTGCTGTACCAAAAAGGAGTGAGAGCTTCTGCTGCTCAGAAAGTGCCTGTTCCAGCACGCACTGTGCGAATTTAGAGATGATCACAGCAACGTAAACCCACTGTGCCCAGTCCAACAAATTAATGCTAGACAACTGATACAGAAGTGAATTCAGACATTTGGTGAGTAGCTGGATCACCAGCACCTAAAGGTTCATGAAAATGACACTGTCCCTATCACATCAATGGTTATGTATGCACTAGTAATGGCTCATGAACTTGTACCAAATAAAAGACAAAGAAAAGCCTTATGTGCAAGATCTTTGCAGTGGGGATTTGAAAGAAGAAAATAATATTTCAAATAGTATTTTTGGAAATATTAATCTAAGACAGTATTCATTTTACTTCACTGTAGCCATTAAAAAGTTAGTTCTCCAAACAAAATTAGGTAGGATACATTTCTTTCATAGGATCTTACAAATACTGAAAAATACCATGGTTCCATCATGAAACACTTATGGTACACTTAAAAATGGCTGTATTTTCTTCAGTTTCTTCTTTAAATTAAAGGTCTTTTTTTGACCTGTAGACGTGCAAAGATTAGGTGTAATGATGTTAACATATATTTATCATCAAATATAAGAACATTATCATTTAGAGCATAATTAGCAATCCTAAGCTGCCATTCACCAGCATCTTCTCTGTATTCAAATGAAGTTCTCAGAAACAGATGTCTTCAAAGAAGCACCTCTGAAATTTGTCACCTCCCCTGTGGCAGCTGAAATTTCTGATGCTCTCTGAGTGAAGCCACAGGAAGTTGCAGCCCGGAGTTGTAGAGCTGAGCACTTGCTCCAGGCCTGGATGGCTCCAGGCACCAGCACTGCCAGACAGCAATGCTGGCAGATTGCAGGTTGCAGAATTGCTGAGGTTGGGAAGGACCTCTGGAGATCACCTGGTCCAACCCCCCTGCTCAAGCAGGGTCAGCTAGAGCAGGTTGCCCAGGACTGTGTCCAGATGGCTTTTGAATACCTCCAAGGATGGAGACTCCACAACTTCTCTGTAAAACCCGTTCCAGCGTTTGATCAGCCTCACAGTAAAAGAGTGCTTTCTTATGTTTAAATGGAATTTTTGTATTTCAATTTCTGCCCATTGCCTCTCATCCTGTCACTGGGCACCACTGAGAAGAGCCTGTCTCCATCTTCTTGACACCCTCCCTTCAGGTATTTATGCACATTGATAAGATTCCCCTCAAACCTTCTCTTTTCCAGGCCAAACAGTCCCAGCTCTCTCAGCTTTTCCTCATATGACAGTTGCTCCAGTCCCTTCATCACCTTTGTGGCCCTTTGCTGGACTCACTTCAGTATATCCATGTCTGTCTTGTACTGGGGAGCCCAGCACTGGATCCAGCACTGCAGATGTGTCTTGGCAGTGCTGAGTCGAGGGGAAGGATCACCTCCCTTGACCTACAGGTGATGCTCTTCCTAATGCAGTCCATATGATATTTTTTGCAGCCCAAATTATGTTTAAGCTATTTTGTATTTACCACTGACACTGGAAATAGCATTGTTGCAACTGCAGTGCTCCGCCTGAGTTAATAATCCATTAATAATCCAAAAAGATTATTTGTCTGGATTTGGTGCTATGCATATTTAGGTATCTAGCTTTTAAATCCAAACTTGTGAGCCAGAGCCTTCATGCACTCGCTGGCTCAGTTCACCTCTATTTTGTGGATAGTTGAACCCAGGCGTGATGTGCTTGTACCCTGTTTCTTTTTTCAAGACGTGGGCAAATTTAATTCTTGCATTAACCATAATGTTTGGCTTTCTGACTTTCTTTTTTCTTTTCTTTTTTTTTTTTGCCACATGTTTCTAGTTTAGCCACCCCATAATTATACATTTTCAATATTGCCATTCAACCAAGCATATTGGAGACTCACATGAGGAACACATTAGCTTTTCATTCCAGTGCAGAGGCGGAGTACCTGACACCACCAGAAAGGTGACAGTCACCTGATCCATTGCATTTGTAATCAAATTAGTCTTTACAATGGAAGAAATGACAATTATTCCTGAAGGCGGTTGAGAATATTGTATCATACCTAAAAAAAAAAAATTGTATCATACATTGTATCTTTTGAAGAGCCTTCTAAAATCAGTGTTGAGTGCCAAAAGGTATACTACCAACTGGAGACCTAATTTAATTTTGCACTATCTAAAATGGATCCAATCTCAGATTAACCTTGGGTTTTGGATTCCTCCCCCCCTCCTCCCCTTCCCCATTAGTATTCTTCACAAGTTCTTGCTATAGGGAACTGCAAACACTGTGGAAAGCATACTACTGCTGATATGCCCAAAGGGACCAGCCAGACCTCTTATTAAATTTATGACAAATTCAGAGGAGGTTTGGGTGATTTGCCCACCTCTAGCTCAATATGCCCCTTTCTGGACAATGTTAAATCATCTTTGTCAGAAATAACTTATTTTTAAGTCTCATGAATAGCTTTGTTAGGAACATGGTTCTTGTTGTTTGGAATACATGAAATACCTACACTGCATTTCAAAAGGGAACCAATATAAAATGTATTTCCTTCTTCCTTTTCCACTGAAAGACTCTGGCTTCTTTTGTTCCTTTCAAAAATAGTGCCTATAATAGTGTTATTCAGCTTTGGTCAGTCAGATATGAATATTTTTTTCAGGAGTAATGTCTACATTTTCACCAAAGAAAACTTGTTTGCAAAGAGAGTTTCAAGGCTGCCTTAAAGAGAGGTTTTGTTTCAATGACTGAATAAAAGTGCAGGTTTCCCATTCTTTCATGGACTTTGTGCACAAGCAAGCAAACTGTCCTGGGACACAAGATTTAGGGTATAATGGATTTTTGTTGCTGTTACAAATTTCCTTGGTGAACTGCTGTTTCCTGAAGGACTGTCTAGATTTACCATCTGCCCTTTGACAATATGTCTGTATCCTGTATAGAGATACAATTTTGTAAAGTTCTTATGATGACTTACCATGGAGTATCACAGAAATATTGCAATGACTCTAACAGCAGTGACAGATAAATAGGTTTCCTAACCTTTTTCTTTATTGGAAGTTACAGATAGTCACTATTACTTACTTCCCATGGAAACATCTTGCTGACAGTCAGATTTGCTTTCTTTCTCAATATTCTTGTTTTCAGTCAGAAAATGGGTGTAATACTTACTTATACCTATCAGTTATTAATACTGCTTTTTAGATCAGGAAGCAGCAACAGTTGGCCAGAGGACAAGTTTTGTTCACTTTTGGAGTCATATTTAGGAAGCTCTCTGCTTAAAATACAAGTTCCAGCTTGGGTAATTGCGAACTCCATGCATCCTCCTCTAACTTAAATTGTTATGGCATCCTTCCTGTCCTGAGTGAGTTGTTATGAAATCTTTGTCATGCGTTCTACTAAACATTGGCTATGTCTCTGCCGTGTGATCCACAGTTATTTCCAGCTCCCAGGTCCAGGTGCATGCCCTGATGGCCCTGACTTTGTTTTGGATGAGCTCTGCAAATGCACTCTCTTCCGTCATGCCTGGATTTCTATTCAAAGGAAGCCTCAGCAGGCACGGAGCTGCACAGCACTCCCACAGGGAGCACAGAGCTCAGGGAATTAGGACTGCAGTGAACAACACCATAGGTGCATTTACGCTACAATAAGTTATAGTCTTTTTCACATCTTGTCTTCAGGTTCACAGATTGATCCCTGTAGGTACAGTTAGTTATTCAAGCCTAGAAAAAGTTTTGGTATCTCTTTAGATGAAACTTGATATATAAAAGATAGATTCAATGCATCTACTCCATGCATTTCTTATAGCCAAGGAAAAACACTGGTGGGAAAGAAAAACATTAGACACTGGTGAAAAATGTGCTGAGACAATGCAGCTATTCCAAATTGATTTCATCATCTTTTAACAGTCTTTCACTGATATTGTAAGTCAGTCAGTTATTATACAGGAAAAAAAAGTTATTTCTTCATGCTCAGTATTGAGAAACATATGTAATGTGTAGTTTACTGCGGTAATGCCACCCTTCCTACAGTCTCCGAATATCAGCCTAAAGAATCCAGATCTTAAGTATATTGATGTAAGGTGAAAAATTTGCGCACAGGTTGGCACTCACAATCTGAGGTGCTCATTTTATCTGCCGTCTTAACATTACTGAAAATCAGATCAAGTATTATTCTTGTGCACAGCAGTAGTTCTCATTCAATATTTCAATCTCTGATCTTCTAAATTAAATAGTCTCATAATTAAACCATTACAGAAATTACTTGTTCACTCTTTGTTGATGAGAGTCTGTTTGCATTGTGTCAAGTGTGGTGGCTTCCAGTCATTTTTTATGTTTGGATGCTATGAGAGTACAAATGTATGCTAAGATCCAACTTCCTAGATACATAATCTCTCAATTTCCTACAGATACAATCACTCATGAAAACATTCTTGAGCGATGTCATGAAACTTCTCTTTTGGATACTGTTTTGCAAACATCTGGATCCACTCTTGATTTTGTGGAAAACTATCATGAGCAGATAAAGGGATTTTATTCCAGAAACTCTTCTGTGGCAAAAGAAAATGGAACACAGTACTAAATCATTTTCGTTAAGAAAACAAGAACATTGGTTGCAATAAAATTAGGTTGACCACAGTTCTGCAAACACTGGTTTGTGTAGATAAAGGGTTCTCGCTTATTCTAGTTACCAACCATGACTGACTGTACTGTAAACAAGAGAGGGTTTCTTATTGTCAGTATTTGTTCTTGGATTCCCTAATCATTTAAGTTTGATTTCTCATGGCTTGGTTCACATGAAGTTAAAGTGAACGGACTACTTACAGAGCAAATTATCACCAGCAGAATCTAGCTTTCAGCAGTTGTTACTGAATGCTGGAAATGTCTGAAGAGTCTTGGTGTGTTCATACTGCAAAGAACTGATTGCTCTTCACTTTCTAATTCATCCAAAAAATCCTGCAAAGCTCCAAGTTAAATTGTGTGGCTTAATTTTAGTAAATGCGAATACATACTGGGCTAGAGTGACCTCAATAACCTCAATACATCTAGTCAGAGAAATCATAGACCAATAATGGAGACCTAGCTCAAAATTTATATGGAGAAAAAGAAAATCATAATTCAGTCTTTTTTCAGGTTTTTCATCTTTTTTTCTTTTTGAGAAAAACAGAAAATCCCAAAGAAAGGAACCTGTTTTTCAAAGGACTTCTTATGTGGACTAGACACATGCAGGCAGTCCCATTTTCTTCTGTGGGAGCACTCAAGCAAATGAGAACTGCAGTCTCAAAGAGCTTCCTCTAGTTTTCCTCCTGTCAGATCTTTCCCTTTTTGTCTCATTCATTTTTCGCCCCTTTATATGGATTTACCCATCCCTTTCTTTTCCATTTTGCTTCCCAGCAATAGTTCAGGCTATTGTCAGGTGACTTTCCTTTTGTTTCATAGCTTCTTTATTCTCATTTTCATTTTCTGGTAAGGTACAATACATTTATTGTGGGGAGATGATAGAAACAGAGTGGCTAACAGGGAGCTGACAAAGGAGCTGCCTTGTCCACTGCAGCAGCAGAGCACTTCCTATAGAATGACTCCAGGAAGAAGTTATTCCAATCTTCTTTCTGAAGCTCAATGCATCATGTCAGGTGAGTGCTGATAGTGTAAATACAATGATATGCCTCAGACAGGCACATACTCATTAGTTCAAGACTGACTACAGCTGAAAATATATCATCACCTGTGTATTTTCTGAATTTGATACATTAAGCACATTAAGCTTTGGTTTTCTATAAAATAAAATGTTTTTTCATTTTATATATATATAATATATATAAAATGTATTTTTCCTCACTCAAAGACTTTCTAAGTCATTTTTATCTTGTCCCATATTACTGCAAAAAAATTCTTTTTTTGTGTTAGGCATGAACCTTTACCTTACAGCTGTATTCTGTGCAAAGAATTAGTTCTTTGCAGTACACATTGTCCTATAATGAGCCTGACACTCCTTTTGTTCTGTAGACCTTTCCATTCACCTGTTAGAATAAGTCTATGAGTAGATTTTTAGTATAAAATCAGTACAAAGTAACACTTACACTCTCAATGTTGAATAATTAAATATGGTAATAAGAAGACAAAAGAAGGAAATCTGACTTCATATAATGACTAGAGCCAGAATAATGAAGAGAAAAGAGAAGCAAGTTCTGAAAAGCCAGAAGTACTGCTTGGCAACAGATAAAAATATAGGTGAACAGAGACTGTGAATAGCAAAAAGAGAGCAGTATCACTTGAGTGATTTCATTCTTTTACTTCTGAATTTCACCTTGCATACACATTAACTGTTCTATGAAAACTTCCACTTCTAAGTTACAACAAATGCAACTGCACTTCCTACAAAGTGGTCACTAGGAAAAATACATCCCTGCACTTGTACTCTCCAAATTGCTACTCACAAAGGCAATGGGGAGAAATTCCAAAAAGAAGAAAAAAGAAGGCGCAGTCTGAAAGACCAAAAGGCTTTTATTGATCCACTAATAATCATCCTTAAGGAGTGTTTTACTGAGCTGTTGCATTGCCCTACCTATTCTGTCCATAGGTGAGACTGATGGAGGAGACTGGGGATTGGTCTGAGCTGCATCAGTACGCAGATGGCATACATCTCTATGTCTCATTTTCATCAGACTCAGACATTATTTCTAATTTCCTTGACTGACGTTGGATTTTGATGGCAGAATATTTCATCATTTGCAGAGACTATACAGTTCTGCAGTATGATTATCTCCAAAATATGCAGGATTGAGATGAAAACTGCAGTGTAGTGATAGGTACTACTCTATAGTAGACAAAGCTTAAAGCACAGAAAAGTCAGCGTACTGGTTTTTCAAAGGCTGGAGAGGTTTTATAGCCTATGTTCTTGTTATTCAGCTTCTCCTTAGCTGAATGGGTTCAAGATTGAAGTTTCTTCAGGTGAAAAATCTTCTTCTTTTTTAGACCAGTCAACAGTTTACAATAAAAATGTTTAGAATATGGACAACAGAATTACTAACTGGTCAWCTTTAAGCCATTCTGTGGCAAAAATATGGCCATGGTGGACTGATGAGTACACTGGTGCACTAGAGTGAGGTAACCAATAAAGACGGTACTCTTCACACAGTGATAGCATCTCTACGGTGCCCAGGAGGAGAAAATCAAGTAGTAAAGTATTACACCTAAGTATGATTTAACTTAACATTATAAAGAAAATTAAGGTAACCAAGGACAAAAAAAGTAGCTCACTACTATAATAAGAAGTAATTTTTTTAGTCCTGGATAGGTTGTTACAGCTTCTGAATTTTATATTGCAATCTCTAGATCTTAAGTAATGTTGAAACGCTTACACTAAAGAGTATGGAATAAACAGAGGTCTGTTTCTAATCTAGTCAAGCAGATACATAGTTGAGCAAGTTAACTCCACATCATAAAACTTCAACGGTGTTTTCTGATATTGCTAATCTTATGATAACTGGCTTGGCACGAAAGAGGTCGTGAAAAGTGCGTTAGAGCAATTTTGCACAGTTGGGCCATGCATCCTTCAAAATGAGGTAAGAAAATCCTTCATCCAGCAAGCTAAAAGTTATTCTTCCTCGAATAGTAGAGATCATCAGCATCTGTTCTTAACAGCTTCATCACCTCACACACAGAATCACACAGAATGGTTGAGTTTGGAAGGGACCTCTGGAGATCATCTAGTCCAACCCCCCTGCTCAAGCAGGGTCACCTAGAGCACGTTGCACAGGATCGCGTCCAGGCGCGTTTTGAATATCTCCAGAGAAGGAGACTCCACAACCTCTCTGGGCAACCTCTTCCAGTGCTCTGTCACCCTCACAGTGAAAAAGTTTTTCCTCATGTTCAGATGGAAGTGTCTGTGTTTCAGTTTGTGCCCATTGCCTCGCGTCCTGTCGCTCGGCACCACTGAAAAGAGTCTGGCCCCATCCTCTTTACACTGTTCTTTCAGATACTTATACATGTTAATAAGATCTCCTCTCAGCCTTCTCTTCTCCAAGCTAAACAGGTCCAGCTCTCTCAGCCTTTCCTCATAAGAGAGATGCTCCAGTCCCCTAATCATCTTTGTAGCCCTTCGCTGGACTTGCTCCAGTAGTGCCATGTCCGTCTTGTACTGGGGAGCCCAGAACTGGACACAGTACTCCAGATGTGGCCTCACCAGGGCTGAGTAGAGGGGGAGAATCACTTCCCTCGACCTGCTGGCARCACTCTTCCTGATGCACCCCAGCATACCATTGGCCTTCTTGGCCACAAGGGCACATTGCTGCCTCATGCTTAACTTGGTGTCCACCATGACTCCCAGGTCCTTCTCCACAGAGCTGCTTTCCAGCAGGTCAACCTCTCCTAGCACTCATTTTGTATCATTAGAGTTAACTTGATTTTCTTGAAAACATCCTAATGAGAGAGCATCTTAGGTTAAAAATAGTGGGGTGAAAAGTGCATGTGGGGTGAAAGTGGAGTGAAAAGTACATTTATGTTATATTTGTTATATTTTCAAATTCTATACTGTACAGTAGTGGATTGGAGACAAATTCACCAATATTTGCTTTCCTCCTGCACACCGAAATGCTGCCACCAGAATCACCCTGTGATAGAGTGATTCTCAGAATCACTCAGAATAACAGATACTTTTCCTCAAATCTGAATAAAAAATCTGCACTGTAAAAACTCACTGTTTTTAAAGTGAAAATGTGGAGGATGGAAAGACTATCCATTAGGTATTATCTAAGGTTTTGCTCTGTTCATGGTGGGTTTTGGTGTCTGGGTAGGTAGAGGAGGCTGGAAAGCCAGCTGACCTGCCCACTGAGGAAATGAGCCCACTGTTTAGCTATCACAGACAGCATCACCAGGGACTGAGTTAATCTCAAAGCTATGGATTTCTCAATTAACAAGGCACTATATAAATACCATTGTAGCTTAATTAGTATCATTTGGAGGTGGCATGTGAAAGCTTTTCTTTAAATGCTTTCCTAGCCTCAGAAGTGCATTTAATTGTCTTTCCCTGTTAGAAGAAAAAAAACCATCAAAACAAGCAAAAGCAAAAAAAAGTTGATGAAATTATAGATATTTTTATGATCCAAGTCTGTTCTGGTCTGCTTAGGTTTGATTTCTTGGTCCGAAGACTTATTAATAAGCCTTCCCAGCACATACCCAAATATGTAAACATGTTTCAGAACCAGGGAGAAAATGCTCAAAAAGAATGTTTACCTGCCCTCCTTTTTTAAAAAAGTGTTTAATTTAGTAAGCTATGGAATGAAGAAATCACTTCTGAGGTTATGAAGGTGGTGGCTCCTCTCCTTGAGCAGCTGCATATAGGAATGGAAGCTTTACCTTGGTCATGCAGGACATGAATACCAGGCAGTGATTTCATTTTCATTTTTCATTTTTTGATATGTAATATAACTTCAAATATAATTGAAACATAACAGTTTAATTTTATTCAAATCTGTAAATGCAGATGTCCTGAATATCATTTTCCTAAAATACTCATTTCTGCATTTTCTTAAAAATTATTATCCTGATAAGAGTGAGCTGGTGAAAGCATGGAAGAAGAGGTGTGGATAGGCAGCATGCAATGAACTGGATGCTAACATTTCTAAATGGGAAGCCAATTGCTTTACAAATCTGCCATTTATTACTCCTTCTGATTCATCCTCAGCCACAGGCAAGTAATTCCTTGTTGAAGGTAAATTTCTGCAGCACAGAGCAATGTGAGTTTTCCTGGTTCAAAAAGGGTTGAACTAGGTAACCTTGCAAGTGAACCTACTAGGTAACACTTATTTGTGTGTGGCAGAAGCATGTCTAGAATCAGATTGTCATTTAAATAGTCAGTATATTCCCTATCCTTTCCCACCCCCAAGGCAAAAAGCCTGGCAACAGCTGCTCTCCCCCTACATCTAGTAAATGCTTACAGTAGTTTGTTATGTTCCTTCACTCACCTGCACAGATAGGCAGTCCAGTTTATGATCAAGTCTGTAGTGAATGGATTATTTATAACTGTTCAGAAAAGTTTATGGGGAAAAAATAATCTTGCTGTTTTCAGGAATTAGCTGAAAGATAGAACATTTYTTCTGGAAGGGCTTTACTATAATCATTTTTTTCCTAGTAGCCACAATCAAAACTGAGATGCTATTGCCTTACTTAGTTTCTTTTAATCTTGATGTTGTCACAGAGCTCAAAATAATGAAGAGCTCTCAAGATGAGACAATTTATGTGCATAAGACATTCCCCTAAGCAGGGGTCAAGTTTCATCGATCTGCTTTAATTCTATTTCAGTTATATACATCGCCTCAATGTACAACCTGCTGCTGTCCTCCAGGTGATTTTGTCATTGGTTTTGCAAAAGAGCTTCTTTTTAATAACTCTCTAACAGTGCTAGTTTGCAATTGATGGTGTCCTGTTGTAGAAATCCATAAATGAGAAACTTCTGAAACAGATCACTAGACTAGACTACAGTGTGCAGTTTTGCTGTCTACCTCTCTCTGAGGGTATGGAGCTGTAAAGCAACAGCTGAAATTGCTAAATGACTTTCCAGCAGCAATCTGAAAGCATCCAATTTCCTGCCTTGGGTCCAAGAATGACACTGACTTATTCATGCACCCAGTAATGCCAGGCAGTGTTCACATATGAGCATATTTAAAATAAAATATTCATAGGTGGGTGAATTTGAGATAAAGAAGCAAAAAATGTTTGATGCCTTGAAAAATCACAGAGGAATATATGCAATTAAAAAGCTATGTTCCAGTTTTAGATTTTAATATAGGGGGAGGAAAAAAAACAACTACTGTTCTTAATTATGTTATGATTTATGATCTTATGTGAGTACTTGAGACATTGCAGAGAAATAGTCATTATCCCTTGATAATGAACTAAACTGGACGGAACAGTATGTTGTCTTCTAATCAAAGCATAAAAGATCTATTTGTTTTAAACAGCATCACTCTGGAAAAGGCTGATGGGGGAAAAAAGATACCAATCTCCCATCTATTTTTTGTTTGTATGTTTCCATTAATCAGTCAGTTATATTATTAACATACAAGTTACTTTATTATCCATTTTGTCAACATTATGAGTGGTGGCTCAGTGTAGGATCCGGTGTTCAGCAGATTAATGCAGCTGAAGCATACTGGGGACCATGCTCACTATGGACTGTGTGTGGCTGTGGAGGGTGGGCTATGTGTGTGGAAGGGCTACCTTCAATAATAGTTTTCTAAATAAGGTACAGACATGCAGCAAAATATGCAAGACAGTCTGTTGTATTTTCTGTTGTACCTCTTGCTAGACCTATGGAATATCAGTCAGAAAAGAAGGGCACTGAGTAACAATGAAGTTTATATTATGGAATTCCTTTCTACTTGCTTGATTACTTGTTCCTTTAAATTCAGAAAAGACTAAATAATGAATTCTAAGTTCAACAACAAAAACACCAAGAACCCTAGTCCCAAAGAATGCTTTAAAAAAAATTCACCAGTTTGCCTGTTCCTAATTTTGGAAAATGTCAAAATGGCCCCTGAACAAGGGGAAGGAAAAGAGGGCAGCAAAATATTTTTAAATAAWCAACCCATATTTAGGGGAGGCTACACAAATAAATGGCAAATGAAGAAACCAACAAGTTCTCACAAGTAAAAAATAAAAAAATGTTCATCCCTGTCATGGCAGAATTGCTCCATACAATGCAGTTTTCAATGTTATCCTATGCTATTTTAAATATTAAGTAAGATTGTCATCACCTTTTTGTGATGATTGCTAAGTGATCTGTCAGAAACTGGTATTCAGTGTAAATGCCGTATTTCTACCTACGCTTTATTTTTTGTGTAAAATTTGGATATTAAATCAACCAACCAGTTCTATTCATGCCCTGAATCAGACCCAGCCCAAACTTAAAAGGATACTATTTTGTTGTTTTAATGTCTTGATAGGATAAAAGCACAGGCAGAACTTGACCCAGTTCACTGTAGCCAATGGAAGAAGGACAAAAATAAATGCAAAAAACCCTATCAAAATATATAATTAAATATATAAAATATGACATATATAACTATACAAATAGTATACTTTGAGCAAGTTTCCAAACAAGAAGGGGACAAAATGAACTGAGATTTTCAAGGGGCTATAGCATCTTTTACTAGGAATGCATCAATTTCTAGAGATATCTGTGAAACTGCACAAAAATGTATTTCAGGCTGGAAGGCAGATGAAGTCAGCAACCCCAAAGTGTGCAGGCTCAGTCTGTTCATATGCAGCTTCCATGCCTCTTGCTCAAAAATCTCTAACCTGAATCTTGGAATGATGAACTAGTTTATTAACTTTGGTTTTGGTTCAGTGAATATATTTTCCTATGTTCAATTGTAATAGATTACGTAGTTGAGTTTGGATTATTTTTCCTAGTTAAAAGAAAATAAAGCCAGCAGAAAAGTACATTTAAAAATGTAATTATGCTCTTCTATGGGAAATATATTGCTTTGTGAAATAGAGAATTTAATATACTAATTGAACTGAAGTACTGATGGGTCCTATTTGAAAGCTTATTGTGAAATTTCAAAAGGACTCTGTTGAAGGAGAGATAAAGGCTTTTAGTCATCAGCAAAAAATGATTTTTTTCATTATCATGTAGGGTGCCAGCACTCTTTTGTACCTGTCATATTCCCATCTGTGTTTAGGAGAGCATTGCACAAAATATTCAGCTTAGCACGGTGAGGCAAGCTCTTTCATGAATGTTAACAAGACACATTGAGATGAACATAGCACGTAATTGGGAGGAACCCTCTGTAATCTCTATCTATTTAACTTCTTTAAGTGATATTTCTGAGTGTCAAGCAGTTTTATGACTTTTGGCCTCAAACATCTAGCTGCTGAAATTACTTGGTCTATTCACAAATGTTGAGTTTAAAGTAGTATTTGAACAGATTGGCAGTGTGGAAGTTCAATACAAGACTCTTGCCTAATAAGGCTAACATAAGGTCCAAATTTTGGCTCTTCACTGAAGGTCCTAGAGAATTAAAAGAACTAATTGTTATAACCATGAAATATATTGTTACCTGGTAGTATTGCTGATCCCATGCACTAAAAAGAAGGCTTTACATTTCAAATATTTATTATATTAACTTAATAAGAAAAATATTTTAAATTGCATTTTGAATTTTTATCAAATTACTCTGATTGCCTTTGGTTTTTCAATTGAAAAGTGAGATTTTGGTGTAACCTTTGACTCTAGAATAAGAGGCTAAAAGAAAAATATAAAATATCAAAACACCGTGGAAGTTTAACAGTAAATTTTGTTTAGAGGGCATGGCATGTGTACTTACTAATTGCTGAAATGCAAGAAACTTAATTGGTGTTACCTATAAAAGATAACTAAGTTTCATGGAAGTTACTGACTATGTGATTTGTGGGCCATGGCTTATATTTGTGCAATTAACAGAAATTCTTGACCTGTAGAATCATTATTATCAACAGTAAACCAGAAAAAAAAATACAATATGAATGTCAGATCTTTGGCTGAATTTACAAGGACATAGATTTACTAGAAACAGCAGAAATAAATATTAAACAGAACTGACAGAAAGCAGACAGTGTGAAAGGGAAGGAAAATGAAATAATTCTGAATATTTTTGGTTCTGCTCTTTTACCTCCTCTAAAGACTCTATAAAATATCATCAGCAGAAAAATCACATACAAAATTTCACAGAAAGAAGAAAGCAAACCCAGGTTAGAAAAAGACACAATGTTCAGAGGGGATTTATCATACTTTCTGCTGCTTCTTGTAGTTAAAGGCATGCACAGAGATCTTTCAAAATGTCTTTGAGAAATGGCTGCTCGGTACAGTTTTCTGATCACTGAACTTCTTGTTCATTGGAAAAGCTCCAGCTGTAGCCTCCTGAGGGGTTAGCACATGGGCAAGCTATTTTTTAAACGTGATTAGGGAAATATGCTCAATGTTGTCATAAAAGCTTAGGAAATGTAACCATTTGTGTATCTGGGGCAAATCCCATCATTTGACAATGCAGCAGATTGGACTCATCCTAATGCCCAACTGCCTCATCCATGACTGGTCTTTTCTGCTCCTGCCCTCCCATGCCCCAGACCTCCCAGGGCTTCCACCCACCTGAGAGAAAGTCACCAGATGTTCTGCATTATTGGCCTGTCACATGGCTGCGTTCTTTCAAACAGAACTTACACAATAAATTGTACATGCTGCTCCTCCAACTTACATCTGTACAGACATCTTTCTTCCCATTTGCAGCTGCTTCAGGTTCCTGTGACAATAGCAAATTTTTCCACAGCAGATCAGCTTTAGGAAAGCATTCTTTGCATTTCCAGCTGTCTTGCAATAGAGCAAGGGGCTAGAGAAGAGGAGTAGGTAACATCATTAGGTCAGCTTAGTATCTACAAAGTACCAGAAAGCGCTCTGTGGAGCCCTAGTGGTTCCTAAGCTATAGTTTGTGAATTCTGGTCTATGCAAAATCTTGTGGTCTGCCCACATGGGGCTTAGGGGACAAATTTGGGAATAGTTGGTTGCATTCAATGGGAAGTTTAGCTTTGGTGTGGAAGAAGGTAGTCCTTACTGTGATGGGGATGGTTAGAGGAATCCTTGCTGAAGATTGTGCCAAAAGTAAACTAGATATGTAGGAGACAGTCAAGATTCCTGCYAAGCCATTTCTTACTGTACCTGCATTATTTGGATAAAAGAGTATTGCTCTTCTCCATTGTCTCCCTTAGAGAAGTAGGATACATGACAGCACTATGCTTTGCACCACAACACAGCATGCTGTATCTCAGGTTGCAAGTGAAATAGTTATTTCCATACTATTTCTCTGTCCCAAAAGGTTATGCACTGTCCTAGTCTGGTATACACAGAATTGGAGCAGTGTATGTATTTCTTCTACAGATGAGAATGAAAATGCACACTGTGACACTCATAATGAATGACCTGTGTTTTTCCATGTAAATGAATACTTCCCAGGATTGAATGGGGTTTGCTTTATACAAGAGAATGACAAGCATTGACTAAAGTTATTTAACATTCCTGTCCCTGGATGATATCAGAACAATGAGTTTATTTATTATTTTGAAGGAAATATTTACACTGTCCATAATGGAGATAAAACCTTGGGTTTATAATATATAGTAATAACTTGAACTGTATTTGGAGTACTTGTGCTCATATTGCCTGATACTTCATTATGCAGATAATATACATGAAGTGCTTTGATATTCCTGATGTGTGGGTGTGGGTATTTACAGCTCTGGCACAGGCTGAGTCATGTCACAACTAAATGCTAACCTTGGTTTATCAATCTTAGACCATGAAAAACTATAAAGCTCCACTTCAGAAATGTTCAGGCTGCTTTCCCACCACTTCTCATAACAGGGAGGACATCTGAGCACTATTCATCAGTCAGCATATACTGTATTGCTATAATTATCTCATTAGATCTCATCTGTAGTCACTGCATCATACTCTGAGAGGCAAATACTCTTAAGAAAGAAATACACCCATTCAGTTTCGCTCATGATATACTGCTTTGGCATCACTAAACATTTTACAAATGTTTTTTTCTCATGGATTTTTTTTAAGAAAAAGACCCAACGCAACAAAAGTCGGTCCATTTCTGCAGTTTCAGGTCTTTATGAACTTGCCTCCATTTTTCTGGCCTCAGCTCAGGTAATTACATTTCATACTTGGAATGACAAAGACTGTCTGACGCCATTCATTTATGTTGTCTTCTCTCAGGAAGCCATTCTGGGCATTGCAGGCACACTAAATACAGTTTATATAATATATCACTTCTTACTTTCATCTTATTTTTGGAAAAAAAAAATTTGTGATTGATGTGAAGAGCTATTGCTTATGGGCTGGTTCCAATACTCACCTCCTATCATCACTATATTCAAAGAGACTGGCCTAAGAAATTGAAGTGCAAATCTCTCTTCACAGTACCGAGATATTAGTTTCAAGGCCAGTCACGACATGTACAGACAGATAAGGCAAAGATATTAACATGGAAATTCAATATCTGATCACTATTTTATGACTGAATGTCATTCTTCGTTGACTTCAGTAGTGCTACTCCTGAGATAGGTGGATGGTATATATGAAAGAAGATTCATTTGTTCATTTGTCTTAGAAATTTTAACTATTGAAATGAGAAACACGAACTGTCAGAGGCACAATATCTCTGTGCCTGCTGTTACACACTAGAGTAACTTGTAGCACTGTGTAAGGCACACAGCCAGTTCTGCAGGGACGGAGCTCAGGGAGATATTGTAGGCTGTCTCCTTTTTCCTGAAAGGGAAGGAATGCCTCCAGAGCTGCCATTTGGGAACTCCTGTACCTCATTATAGTGTAGCCTAACTAGTGAGCATCCAACCAAAAACATTTTATGAGTTTTCTGCATAGTTCTGTTGCTGGCAGAAATTAAAGCTGAACACAAAACAAAAGCTTAATTGTTTTTTTCCAGTATCTGTGACTATAAATACCCAATTATGATCACCACAGTTCTTTTATGATATACTTTGCTTAAAAAGATCATTTCTTAAACTAAAGCTTGATGCTCCAGTTTGTTCCTCCCAATCCCTTCCTTTTACAGTTGGGTTTTTCAATTTTGTTACTAATTTCATTTCAGCAGAGCAGTGTTTTCACAATTGTTTAGACAATACTAACGAAAGCTCTTGACTATATGCTAACAAAGAAAGTAGCTGTCAGTCTTATGTGGCAAGCCTTAGCACAYGGCCTTTTTCTCTAAGGCCCAGCAAGTATCTAATTGCATAGCAAATCCTGAGCATTTCTCTTTTAGAAAGTAAATATGCATTGATTCAATAGCTCTTTATAGCCTTTTGCCTTAACTATTGCTTAAGAAAAAAAGCTGTTGCAAATGCTAGAGAAATCATCTTTCTCATAAAGCAAAATTGAAAATGAATGATTTTGTATATTTGACATGTTCCACTTATGCAAACTTGTGCAGTCAATTGAATTTGTGCAATCAAAACTTCATTATACCCATTTTGTCTTTACTGATTTATTATTACATTAATTAATCTGCATTTTGATGATTGTAGGAATGTTGATGAGTGTAGAAACATTAGCCTATAATTTCTACCAATCTCATTAGGACTTGAAGGCATGGATTTATGAAATATACCTCTTCCTCTTTCTGCTAGCCTTTATCTGTTCTTCCCCATCTCAATGCTGGAATTCATAAAATCCCAGTATAACTTCTTGTGAGCATTTCAGCTCCATGTGCAGATACAGCTAACTAAGTTAGTTGTATTTGGCATGCAGGTGCCAATGCTGTGCCTCAGAGCATTTGGCAGCATATGTGGAGTGTCTGTCTTGTACCATATGTTGCTGTCCCACCATAAAATGTGACCTAACATCAAAGACCCTGTGCCTTGCCGGAACGCCCGGAAGAAGCGGCAGGTGATTGTTGTGGGGGACTCCCTGCTGCAGGGGACGGAGGCATCTATCTGCCGACCTGACCTCATGTCTAGAGAGGTCTGTGGCCTGCCGGGAGCTTGTGTGAGAGATGTCATGCAAAGACTGCCAAGGCTCGTCCATGCTTCGGACTCTTACCCACTGCTGCTCTTCCATNGGTGATTGTTGTGGGGGACTCCCTGCTGCAGGGGACGGAGGCATCTATCTGCCGACCTGACCTCATGTCTAGAGAGGTCTGTGGCCTGCCGGGAGCTTGTGTGAGAGATGTCATGCAAAGACTGCCAAGGCTCGTCCATGCTTCGGACTCTTACCCACTGCTGCTCTTCCATGTGGGCGCCAACGACACCAAGGGCAAACTGGAGACCATCAAGCAGGATTTCAGAGCTCTGGGGATGGTGGTCAAGGGTCTGGGAGCCCAGGTCATCTTCTCCTCAATCCTGCCAGTGAGGGGGATGGATGGAGGAGGAGGAGACGGACTTTCCAAGTTAACGACTGGCTGCGCCACTGGTGTTGGCAACAGGATTTTGGTTTCTACAACCATGTGACCCTGTTTGAAGATCGACARCTGATGGCGAGAGATGGGATCCACCTCTCAAGGCAGGGCACGCGGGTCTTTGCCAACAGGTTGGCCAACCTGGTAAGGAGGGCTTTAAACTAGGAAAGATGGGG
>NW_020451049.1:2143534-2168807 GCF_003343035.1 Apteryx rowi | reverse complement strand
TCTGGAGATATTCAAAATGCGCCTGGATGCAATCCTGTGCAATATGCTCTAGGTGACCCTGCTTGAGCAGGGGGGTTGGACTAGATGATCTCCAGAGGTCCCTTCCAACCTCAGCGATTCCGTGATTCTGTGATTCTGTGAAAGGAGTGTTCCCATCATGTTGCCTGATGCAGAGCTGCAAGAACATACTTGTAACATGCAACGTGTCAAGGTTATGTATCTCTTCAACCAAAGAATGGCACTTCTGTCAGGCATTCGTAACTTACAGAAACTAAATGACTTCCAYTGTAGTTAAAATACATATTGCATATCTTCTTGCCCATCTGCAAGACAGGTTATATCCAATGTTAGGATAAAACTGTTTATTGAAAATCTGTGCGGAAATATAGGCTTTATACCATCTCTGTAAATCCAAAATGTGACATAGTGTGTGTTTTCTGAAGCCAAAGAGGTATCCATGAAGGATGCCCAATCTGCTAGCACTTTCATGCAATGTGTGAAAGGCCAACTTTATAGTCAGAACTGTGACAAAGAAACTGTTTCACTGTGAGGACAGTCAGGCAGTGGAACAGGTTGCCCAGGGAGGTTGTGCAGTCTCCATCCTTGGAGATTTTTGAGACCTAACTGGATAAAGCCCTTAGCAGCTTGGTCTGAGCTCATAACTGACCCTATTTTGAGCAGGAGATTGGACTAGAGACCTCATGAGTTCCCTTCCAGCCTGCATTATCCTATGATTCTATGGAAGATTAACAAGGAGGCAGATCCTAATCCAGCTTCATGGTCTAACAAATTCACTTTTTTACAGTGAGTCTACATTCTGAATCATGGGGATGACACACCTGCACCAAGAAATTCTTCTTAGCACTAAACTGCACTGCAATACACAGCTATTCCTTTGACCCACTTGCATTTGTTGTTCTGGTTCTCTACTTTCCACAGGTGTCAATGGCTTTATTCCTCTGCCTGCTGAATGCATGAGCAAAGGTGAGCATACAGTCAGAGCACAAGAGGGAAAGGATGCTTTGGTCACGTCACTGAACTCTCCACAGAACAGTAAGTAAAAGATGGCTTGTTTGGTTAATAATGCATGTGGCAGCCATTACACTGATGGAAGTTCACCTCATTACTGAAGTAACCTGAACCTGGAGAACGCTTCCCCCACACTTAGCAACCTCTCAGCCCTGCTATCAGGGAATGGAGTTACCTGCGGCCAAATTGCTGTTATTAGTCCCTTTCAAATATCATGGTTCTTATATTTATGAGCAGTTGTTCATTTGTGCATTGGGCTCAGCTATACACACATTCTTCAGCTACCATGCCCTGGCCATGCACTGTGAGTGAGGCTTCCTGTGCTGCCAAGTTTGCTCGCAGTCCAACAGGAGACAGATTCATGTCTAGCCTGTGAACCCCCACATCGGAGAAGCATCCCCCTCACCTCCTGACAACACTCCAGGTTGAGACCTGGGGTTCACCATCTACTTATTGTCCTGCTGCCTTCTTTCCATTGGAAATGGAAGTTGCAGCATGCTCCAGTGCATCCCTGATCTACATGCTTGGGGACAAGGTACACTTCAGGGTGCTTCTACCCATATTTCAGATGCCATCTTAGGGGCTCAGGTAGGTGAAAAGGGGCACTTTCCCTACCCATTTCTTTATATGGTCATACCAGACAAGGTGCAAATTTTTCCCTCATAAAAAGCTTGGTATTCTGTGTTTTAATTTCCAAGAGGCTTCTAAATGTAACATTTCCCATGTGAACAAGGGTGACGTAATTATATCAGAGCCTGCATTAAAAAAAAAAAAATCCACACAAATACAGATGTAGAAAATTTCATCCAGTGATGCAGGTGCTGGACAAAAACCCTCAGGATCTAACACTCAACTTCTTGACCTGTTTTGTAAGAAGAGGGGACAGTGTGCCAGCACCAGGTGCTAATACAACTCCACCACTGTGCATGACTATCGGCCCCACTTGATGACACTTTCTGTTTGAAGTTGCTGGCTTCAATTAGATACAAAGTTGGAGTCAGCAAGAGCTTACTCATTTGCCATGTTTGGATAGGCTCAAGGTCCTAACCTAGCCCTGCTGAAATTGATGTTAATGAGACCAAGATTGAACCACTGTACGCTAGCTAGGTTTAGACAACATAGGTAAAAAATGTAAAAAAAAGGAAACAGGAAACATAGGAGGTTGAGATAACTATAGTTTTTAGGGATTCAGGAATATGCACTTCTCCTTTATTTGATTGCTCAGTCAAAATTGATTAGTTTAATGTTTATTTTACATAATTCCACCAATTTTAATGAGCTGATTTGGCATTAATACAGGTGCTACAGGTATTTCCAAGAGCTATTAATTCTAATTGCCCTTGAATAGTGGACTCCACATAAACTGTTCCCAGCATCAAATCAGGCTTGGCAGCTGCAACACACACACACACCAGATTTCTGTCCCTTCTGGGGGGTGAAGGGAACTCTGAGCTCCTAATCGCCATCCTGAGAGATATCCCAGCCAAAAGCTTGCTTCGGCCATATTCATGTCATTGTCAGCTAGCTGTCTTCACATAGCTTATCTTCTTATATTGTTGTGTTAGTTTGACTAAGTAACAATAAGTTACATAAGCTTTACTTAAT
Organism: Apteryx rowi; assembly: GCF_003343035.1. Lineage (NCBI taxonomy): Eukaryota > Metazoa > Chordata > Aves > Apterygiformes > Apterygidae > Apteryx > Apteryx rowi. The sequence goes on along the minus strand of NW_020451049.1, from coordinate 2,166,173 downwards.
CTGTGAAACCCAAAGAAAAAAGGATTTGATCATCAGTTTGCAAGAGCCTTGTCCAGAAGGTTATAATTATGGTGCGTGCCATTCCCCTTGTTTCCAAAATAGGCTTTTAAGGCTGCCCAAAAATGTCAGATGAACCCGGTGTACACCAAACAGAATTGGAAAATGTTAGTCTGAGCTGCTGGGTCCTGAGGAACGTGCTGGCTTGACAGGCTACACTATCCTGCAGTCCCTTATTGCACTTGTCTCTCTCTCCCTTTCCGCAGAGGAGAAAATAAACTGGGGGGAGGAATGAACATTTCATGTGAGAACAAAATATAAAATGAGAATAAAAAGCATCACATTTAAAATCCCAATGCCACAAGTGTTATATTCTCCTCCCCTTTTGAGCATTTGGAAAGTATTAGATAGAAAACATTTATAAAAGATAGCTCAAATTACTTCTATGGAAGAGGGAAAAGAAGGACAAAAGATATAAAATACTGTAGTAGTGTCTGTGTCTGTTATGTCTTCTGTAAAGCTTCAAGGAGTTTAAACTAAAAATGGAGGCTTTTTATTTCCTTCTTTCAGAACAATGGAAACATCTTTTGCCAATCTGGTAAAATTCGATAAAATGAAAGCAGAAAATTAAGAAAAAAATACCACTGCCCTGACTACCCTGGTCCATTTAGGGATATCTAATTTTTATTATATAAGAGAGGGATAATAGGGATATATTATGTAATAGAAATATTCTAGCTCAACACTGCTCCCTTTTTTCTGCAATGAATAACATGCATGTTGCTAGGAAAAAAGAGTGAAAGACAGTAGTTCAGATTTTCTTATATGTGTGTTACTGAAATAAAGCTTACAGTTTGTTCTTCTTACATCCTCTTCAAACAAATCTTTATTAATTCTCTGTTTAAAATAGAACACATTGTGTGTCCTCATAATGGGCCGTATCCTGCTATCAATATTTTAACAGATCCCCCATGGACTGTAATGTGGAGTCTGCTAAAAAATTGATGGCACCATTATGTTCAACTGCAAGTATATTTATAATTAAATTATTTTTGTTTGTATTCATTCAACTTTCTGTTCATGAGAAGCAAAAGTGCACTAGTTAAACTAATTAATTGTGAACACATTGTGTTTTGTTTGTATTGGTAATGTTTGCTTCAGCTTGAAAACCTGTCATGCATGTTCATGCTTTCCTGTTATGGATTAACACACAGAAGATCAGCAGCTTAGTATAGATTCAGAAGATGTTGCAAAAGCCATTTGCATAATTTAGGAAGTGATTGTTGTAACAAAGTGTATTATATGTACTAGTAGAGCCTTGTTGATTAAAGCTGCATAATAGGAAGAAAGGAAGACTAGAAACTGCAGAACAGTAAGCCTATGATGAAAACTGAAATACAGGAATTTTTTTAAAGAAACCTATCATCTCACTTTCGCCTTCAGACTTTCATCAGGGTTTGCAGAGCTAGGGAGAACATTTTCTTAAATTTTGGCAAATTACTATGAAATCTCCACTCAAGAGCTATCTACTTTGGAAGAAAATCTCCATGCCATTTAAAATTAAGCATACAGATGAACTGTGAAAAATATACTGAGCAATTTATTTAATGGGGGTGTCTTTCTGGTGTAGGAGAAAGATAAGGGTAAATTTCTGGGTTGTACTACATTGGAGGAAGCCCTTTAACTACTGTTTAGTTTCATTGACCAGCTGAGGTAAATTTTTATCTCTAATTATTTGCTACCACTGAGTGGTGGAATTAATTTCTTGCTAGCTGTATTTGATGTTGTTCTTTCTCTCTATTGTTCTCTCTATTTCTCTTGGTCTCTTTTTGTCTCTTTCTTTCCCTGTCTTTGGTGCTCTGTATTCTCTTTTAGCACAATATTTGAACCTTCAAACTCTTTTAATATACTCACTTTCAGAAAACATCTAAAAGGTAAGGAATGACTGAGTTATTATCAATGCATATTAATGCACAGGATAATCAAAACCTCTGTGAACATATTCTTTGAAATTTTTACATGATTTCTGCTAAATATAATTGAGGTTTTTAGCCCTTCACATTTCAGAAATACTTATGTAAATCTGTTTCCAAAATGAGGCTTTTCAAGTGTTCAGAAGAGTATATCATTATAGTAGGCATGTATACCCAGATACAGGTTTTATATTTGCTCTTTTTTTAAAGCACCTAATTTTGAATGGCTAGATTATTCTGTATCTCTCAGATTGTTCAGCCCATAATAGAAAGCAGGATAAGTCAACCGAGCAAACTGGAGAAGAACAAACAGAACATGTTGCTTCACTCTTCTGCAGTCTTTTAGAGAATACAGGAAGGATTAGGCCTGGCTCTCTGAATGCTGAGTACCTCTCACGCAAACATCAGAAGGAGCATGGGGTTCTGGGCATCTTGATTCTAAATAGAAAATCTCTTCTTTCTGGCAGAGATTCTAACAGGAATGGAGAATGGCAGGTTACAAATGACAATTTTTGTAATGTGAATAGAAAACCGTGCCATCACAGCTTACTCTCCTCACCATATGAAAACTGGGCTTTTGTATCCTTTCTTGGATGCAGCAGGAAGATACATGACACGCAGTATTCTTTTTCATGCTGCGCTGCCCTCAAATTGTAATTCAGTAGCTATCACTTGGAGGATCTGTTGCAATGATGACATGCAGTTTTGGTAGTGATCATCCGTATTGTGGCTCACTATACATACTTTGATCAGTTTGGCAAGTGATTTGCAGAGGTATTTACTTCCAAAATCAGATCTTACCTTTGTATGGCAACCAGCTTATTAATTTATAAGAGAATTGGAGCAAAGCAAAATTTTCTCTTCTTTACTTCTCATCAGTAAATGACAATAATCAGGCCAGTCTAGGGACTGTTTTCCTTGCTTCATACAGTGCTAGAGGATCAATACAGTGAAAGCCAGTTGCTTGATGAACTGTTCAGTGTTGTTAACCAAAGAAGACACCCAGAAATTTAAAAACAGTTTTCTTAATGATTGATTGATCTATATAATAAGTAAATATATAAATGTGTGKGGGTGTGTATAATAATTAGTTATATATAGAAAGTCATCTGATCAGTTTGTCCCAGGTTATAAGTGAAGCCTGTACCAAATTAAAGAATCCAAAATGTCTTTTTGAGGAAGCTTTAAGGAAAGCTACTGCTCTTTACAATTACACTAGCAAGAGCATCAGTTGCTGGAAATGGGCAGGAGGAAGAAAGGATAATCCTTCTCTGTGCCACTTACTGGTGCATGTGGAGTACTGCAGCGTGGGTGGTGCACTCTTGCCATGTATTTTTGGACCACCAGCATGACACATGCATCTGAGAAAGTTACAAAAATATTTGCAGCCAGGTCTTTTTCTGGAGTTTCTATCTTTACATACTTCTTTCAGTCTGCTAGTTGGTATAAAGCTACAATATGAAAAAATCTCTTGGAAAAATAGCCACTATCATTTCAAGTAATGTATTATACAAGCAAAACTGCATTTATACAACACAATGCATGTGAACATGCCCAATCTGGTTTGCTTTTAGTTATTTTCAACAGATCTGCTTTCAACCGCCCTATGCTGATATGTCTTACTGATAAGAGACAGTAGAATAATAATCAGAGTACACAGGATTATTTGTGGTTATTATAGGCTTGGACTTGACATTGCCCCCTTTTGTACTTACGACTTAAAGATGATCCTACCTGATATTTATGCTTCAACATAAATAAACATTAAGTAGATCAACAAGCCTAATTACAGTTTTCAAGGCCCATGCAGTTGTGTCCATATGTTGTTGAGATGCAGGTTTTGTACACATGCCAATTTTGTGCTAAAATATAAAAATATGTAGAGCATGGTCTTTAATATTGTTTAGGAACATTATGCATTTCACATTACGCTGTTACATTCCTAACTTTAATAAAGGTACTAAGTTTCTCTAATAAAGCTGATCCTGTTGGTGACACTATGATAAGCCTTACTTCAGTATCATGTAAATGAACCTAAATGATAATTAAAAGCTGAGTTCCAAACACCAACCCTAGATGACTACAGTGCAAAAGCAACAAACAAACATAGCTTCAGCAGAATAAAATTAAACCACTATCATCTATCCAAACCCTATGACTATACCACCAAAGCTGTGGAAAAGGATTATCAAATAATTTAGTGAGCTATGTTGTGATGCACACCATGTAATATTCCCTTTTTATTAGATGGTAGAGCACAGAAGCTTTAAAGCTCGTAGCTAACAGTTCAGCTGGTGTTGCTTCATACTCGGCTGGAGTAAAGCCAAGGGAACCGGTTATGCTGCTAACCGGCCCTCTATCCCAAACAAGTACAGGTAGACATATCCTATGCTCTTCTGATGCCCTTATGTAGAGGAAGCATGCAGAAGTAGAGGAGGGCACATATAAAGCCCTCCAAGTTTCTGACATTGGCAGCCCCACCTGTGGTAAAGGTCCTGAGATAGATTTTTGTCAGTTTGAAGCAAAAGTATATGTTCTAGATACGGGTAAAGTAGAAAATTTTCTAATTGTCTTGACTGGTTATAGGAAAGCTAAGACTTAGTTTTACCTATCACATTGTCTTAACTTACCACTAGCAGCATGCACTTACCCTTTTAATGCACCTCTCCAGGAAATACTGGGGATTCCAATGGGAAAGAACCATTTTTGTAAGACTCTGACGCAGATTTGATACATCAATCACGTCTTAAAAAATGAATCCATCTAATCAAAGGCTTACATTCACTTTGTCAGCTGTTACTCAAAGCTTAGCATTAAAGCAATGCAGCAGAACCACCTTTGTTCTGAACTGAGTGGGATGTGAAATGACAGTATAGCAAGAGAACACCATTTCTCCATGTAGAGACAGACTATCAAAGATGTCAGGATTAATTAGAAAATGGGCTATTAGAGGAACTGTCTGCACTGGGGAAGCAGATAGCAAGCAGATTTCAAAATGTAAGTAACATGCATTTTTTTTCTCAGTGCTAAGCACTAGCTATAAGTTCATTGCTGTGCTATGAGCCAGAAACTATGCCATCTGGTATGGAAAGGAGGCCCTACAGTTTCTGCTCACAGTGTGTATAGTTGGCTCAGCTGAGAGTGTGTCTATACTGCACATTGCAGCACAATGTAGAGTTGCCCGAGTTATTTATGAAAGTAAGACCTTGAATACTGGAAGTAATAAAACCATATTAGCACAAAAGTCTGCTTGGATTAATATATCCTGCTTCTTATCATAGGATTTATGCATTAAAGTGCTGATCGGATTAGCCCCAATGGAAATGTTGCTATATTGCTTCTGGTATCCAGTCTAGTGCCAGTGTGATTCTAGGAAAACAGCTGGGATATCCAAAACTAGATTGTATAGACACAGTTAATACAGATCGTTACCTTGAACATGTGCTACTCCATTTAGGTAAGAGTCAAGTTATCCCTATACTAGTAATCTCAGGAAGTTTACGGCCTACCAACAGCCCAGATCAAGGATGTTGAAGAGAGATTGCCAAGGCAGTATGTCACTGGGACTGCTACCCTTTGCTTCTCACCCTTGTGGGCTCTGATGATACTGCCAAGAAAGATACTGAGCATATCAAGAGTGACTGCAGGGCCTTGGGTTCCCAGGGGTGTTCTCTATCCGATCAGTGAAGGGGAAAGGCTTGAGTAGGAGTGGACATGTCTTGTGGATCAGCATTTATCTGTATCTGTATGGCAGGTGTCAAAAGCAGGCTTTAGCTTTTATGACCATGGCCCATCTCAAGTGCCTATACACAGACCCATGCTTCATGGGAAACAACAGGAGGAGTTAGAGGTTCATGTGCATTTGCAGATCTACACCACTGGGGTCACAGGGACGTGGTGGGATAGCTCACATGACTGGAGTGCTGGAATGGAGGGATATGGGGTCCTTAGGAAGCCAGGCTAGGCGACAAAGGAAAGGGGGTTGTACTGTGCGCAGAGGAGCAACTCATACACACAGAGCTCTGCAATGGAAAGAGCAAGGGGAGAGATGAGAGCTTATAGGTCAGGATCAGAGAGGATGCCAATGTGTGCGTCTCGTGGTAGGCATCTGCCATGAACTGTCTGATCAAAAAAGTGGCAAAGGCCTTCTTCAAACAACTGGAAGATGCCTAATGGTCACAGGTGCTGGTTCTCATGGAGGGCTTCAACCCAGCATCTACTGGAAGGACAACATGGTAGGGTGCAAGCTGTCTAGATTTAAGGTGTATGTTGATGTGCAGCTGGTAGATGAAATGACTAGGGGAGGTTTAACTTCTTCATTAATAATCTGAGTGGTGGGATGGAAAGCACTCTCAGGAAGTTAACAGATAGCACTAAGCTGGGGGAAACAGTTGATATACTGTCCACTTTGGGGCTCCAAAGACACTGACAAACTGGAGTGATCTCAGTGAAAGACCACCTAAACGGATAGTGGGCAGGGACAATTAATGTACAAGGAGAAGCTAAAAGAGGTGGGTCTGTTCAGCTTGGAGAAGAGGAGGCTCAGGCGTGTTTCACTGTCTTCAGTATCTCATGGAGGGCTATAGAGAAGATGGAGCCAGACTCTTCCCAGGGTGCACAGCAAAAGGATGAAAGGTAACAGCCACAAGCTTTTTAGTTATTAGTTTGGGCATAACCGCACCAGTGAGGCTAAATAATGAAGTTAATAAGCAGACATGATCATCTAAGTGAATTCACGCTATCTGTAATGTACAAAACATCTGAATGCTTGCTATAATGTCTCAATTCCATAGATTGACTTTCAGAATGTAAAGATGCATTAGCTAAGTGCCCTAGAAATATAATTTATTCCTATCTAGCTGGAAATAGCTGTGTAGGTCAGGAATGTTTAGAATTTGTCTCATTTGGAAAAAAAGGGGGGTTAATGTGAATATATGATTTTGTGGTCTTCCTAAGGCTGACTTGATTTGAACAAGTATTGTCTAAACAGAAAGAGTGGTGATTCATTTTGGTTGCAATACAAAGGCCTTTGGTACAAAATATTTATCCACCAACTGGTTTGAAAGGCTTCTTTCTATTTTTTAGTTGTCACAGAGCCAAATTCTGCTTTCAGATTGAAGCATGTGGTTACTCTGCAGTCAGCAGATATGAAGTCATTGGAACCTGTATGTAAACGTGTAATGGTACAATTTGGCCTGAACTTAGTGCTGCTGTCCAGTCTGTTTCAACAAATTATTAAATAATCTAAATGGAGAGATTTATTCTAAAGGCCTTTTGATACATTCTATGCGGCTGACTGGTGCTGAACATGAAACAGTAATGACTGGCTGACCTTGTAGTGTGATCAGTAATCAATTTTTCTGAGTTGAAAGGCCCTTTGGGTTTAGTCTTGCAAAGTGCATAGCATTATGATTTCAGTTCTACAAAGTTGTTTGACATGTACTTGATATTAAGCATCTGAGTGAGCTCATAGAAATGATGAAGCTACTCTCACATTCAAAGATAAGCACATGCTAAAATGCTTCTCTGGGTACAGCATGTGTCTTCCCATAGGAATGGCTTCCTACTTTAAGTGCTTATGCATAAGCATCCACTTGGCTGCTACTCTAGTAAACTATGATGTTACTCTTATCAGAATGGCTGACAGCAATTTGGGAAATACGGATTGTAGTACTTGTCAGGATTTTATATTACTATTTGCTGAGTAAATTAAAGAGGTCATAACCACAACTGGACTCATGTACAGGCATAAGAATTGTCTGCATTGCAGATTCATGCAGCAACAATCAAGTCAGCAGGCATTCCTGTAGGTTAATAACCAGCTGATAGTCCAAGCCCATTAACAGTTATAATGAGAAGGATAAAAGTAAGTTTGATTTCAATAGTGCTACAACTACAGTGCTATGAGTATGTGATATCCAGAGCAGTGGTAGAAAATAGAAGTTGTGGATAGATTTTTTGTTTGAATTCTCTCTCAAAGCTGAACAGTGAAGACTGCTGCTCAGGTCCAACTCAAGGCAAAGGCAAGCTTCTTTCCTGGAAAGTATTGAAGAACTTGCCATATTTTGGAGTTTGCCCAGAGCTGAGTTGTCTTTCTCCTGTTTTTCTTTTTTTTCAGGAGATGCACAGCATCAGACCCAACAGACTACTTTTAGACTAAAGTAACATCAGACCTTTCACTGTGTCCTATTACTTGCTACTTTTGTTGCAAAGTTTAAATGTAAACCACATAATCACTTTCCATCAGAGTAGTTTATTTTGTAAACCAGTCCTGGCTTCGCATACGATGACCTTCAAGTAACCATGCAAAGCCTGCTTTTTTCCTTACGTGTTCCCAACCGGCAGTGATTTAGAACCTGTTACTGGTTTATTCTGAAATCCCTTCCATGTAGCTGATGTTGCTGTTTTTTTCAGTTGCTGTTTTTCAGTTGGTCTTGTTCAGGGTGCCTCTCTGTCATCTTCCACCAGGGCTAGTTGGATGTCCTGCAGTGAAAGTTAGATTATTGCACTTACTCTTCCATTAAGGCATAGCTAGCAGATAGGCCAGGGCAGACTTGCTGAAGATATTACATTATAAATACATTTTCAGATTTGAAGAGCATAATAATGAATTAGCATATTAACTATCAAAAAGTTTACCAGCTGATAATTAGCAAATCACGGATCTTTACTGCTGATTCCAGTGTCCATTAAGAAAATGCTTGGTCTCTCTCTCTCTCTCTCTCTCTCTCTCTCTCTGTCAATTCAAAGTACTCTGTGGGAAAGAGAAGTTCCAATTGAAATTCAAGCCAAGTAAAACAGAAGGGAAAAATGTTATTTTCTGTGAACTGAAAAACTGAGTTAAAAGATTGCATAGATGGAGGGGGCTCCAAAGGGTCAATCTTTTGAAATCCTTCTTACTGTTTGGCAAATGTCTAAAAATAGCAGTGAACTTASGACTTCAAATGATGGGTTTTTTACTTCTGCAGTTCTATAGTTTAGGAGATTTGACATTGATTACAAGAAAGAACTTTTCCATAATATGACTTGCTTTTTCAAAAGACCTAAAACCACCTGAGAAAGAAACTTGTGCACTTATTCATTTCTATGCAGTATAGACAGATTTTAGGACATTTTAATATCCCCAAAGGTGTTCCTAGCTACTATTAATGGATACTGATGACAGAGCTTGAGAACACTTATGGAATATCTCCCTGTTTAGATGGAATGCACACACTAAGGGATCTGAGACCAGCTGCCATATTCAATAGATCTGTAGAAAATTTGCTAGAGCAATTACTAAAAATCTGCAACAGAAACAGTACAGTACATTAGTTATGATATGACATACTTAATGATGTACACTCAGAACATTTTTGCTGTGATCTACAGCCTTTAATTACATTGTCTAATTGCATAGCAGGCTTCAGGGATAGAAAAATGAAAAATATTATAATAACAAATCATCTGATAATATTACTAATGGACACACTGCACAAGCACTAAGAAATAGGACTTCTATGATTAAAGTAATCTGTGTAAAGTAATCTAAAAGCAAATCTATGATTTGCTTTTATACTAAATGTAAACAAGCAAATATAGGTGGGCAGGGAATTCAGAATCTGCTGCTATCCATTTAGGGTTGTAAGGGCAGGGTCAGCACTTGGGGCTTATTCTTAATTTCCTATCAGTATATGACTTTTGTCAGAAGAAGACCCCTGTCCCAATGAATCATTTATCTTTGTTTATAGTGACAGTTACAGCTGACCTTAGGATCTTCCTCAAAGCTATACGCAATGATGATTAATGTTGTAACCTTTCCTCCCTGGTGCCCCTGGAAAATCAGCTCTACTTCTGGTATCAGGTCAACAATGTTCCTTTTTGCCAGGCATTTGCCCAGGAAGTTTTGAAGCATTAACATCTGTGTTCACTCCTCTTGACTTACGGCACTCCTATTCCCTACCCCTTCTCTTGACTGCTGAAAGTTGGCACAACCTAGAAAGATAGATTAGTCACCCACAGACAAGTTACAGAAAGGGACTCACCTTGTATAGCATAAGGGGCAAATGCAAAAATATTAATTGTCTTATACAGATAGCCACAGTATTGCTAGTTCTGGGATGAGATACATGGTATGATGGTATGGGATCTAAGACGCAACAGGGGAGACTTAGGTAGCTGATGGTGACTTCAGTGCCAAGTCTGACAGGCTAAACATTTGCCTAAGCATGTTTGCATACATTCCTGTTCAGTTATCTATATAAACAAGTCCTTAATTTAAAATCTAAATCCCATTCATTTAAAACAGAGTTGAGCAGTTAAATATAATATTTCTTAAGAGGACCCAGAGAGCACAACATTGAAATCATACACAGAAAGACTGATTTTTCTGACTGTTTTCATTTTTCATCAGAAATAACAACACATTTCCTTTCAGATTGTTTGACTTGAATTGATACACTATATTTCATCTGACTCTCTTCAAACATTTCACTTTGTGTCATTTCAATACTTTCTTTGTTTTTTTTTTCAATGGTGCCAACCAAATTTATATCTTGGAGGGCAATGTCTTTCTGTTTTTCTCTAGGCTGACATTCCTGGCTGAACTATGTCTGTCTTCAAAAAACCTAATGCAGTTTACTTTCTGTCTGAACATCAGAGTGCAGAGGAGAGTCAACACAGCTGACTCTGAACCATGGAAAGAGATGAGGCTTTAACTTCTGTACACCTTGACCACTCATGGGGCTGCAACTGAGTTAGTGTCAACATACCACCTTAGGTACTGATAAAAGTGGCTATGGCAGCAAGTAACTCAGTATAGGTTGACATCACCTGACAAACTGAGTAAATACCTGGGAGGCTAGTATACACTGAGTTTGTGTTGCCATGACTACATGCACTGCCATTTTCTAAAACTGGTGTAATTATTTTAGTCCTTTGTTACTGTCTGCAATGAAATGAACTGAAAATAATAACGAAAAGGAAATTTAGTTTCACATGCTGCTTATACTCTGGTTCATGAGAAGTTAGGAAAGTATAAATTACCTAAAAAAAATCACTGCGCAAGGAACAAAAATGCCAGAGTCAATTTCCACTCTTGCTTGAATTGTATCATTGATTTATTCAAGATTCGCATACATTCTGTCTTGAGTAAAACTGGCTTTTTCACTTGCAGCTGTTCAAACATGACAAGATTATATATAATAGGAGTAAAATTTAACCCACATAAAAATATACATAATTTGACAAGATGCCAAGTAAACTTTATTAGTCCTTTTGACAGACCAAGCAAGACTATCCAGAAGCTTTCTTAAGACATTGTTTAATACAGTATTTTAAAGAAAGAATTTACAGTAGCTCATGGAATAATACATAGCAGGAGAATGACATGAAGCCTTGCCGGTGAGATGATTAAATATAAAAATACACAATTGATGATAAAAATGTGGGAGAGGAACTGCCTTTTAGGTTGCTTCTGAAGTGTCAGGTTTAAACCGTTCTTACAGATGTCTGGAAAGAAACTATGGAAAGGGAATATAAAATTTTGTTATTTCTATAGGACAGCTGTCATCATCTGCCTGCATATATTGTCGTGTATTGGTTAATCTATCCTAAAAACATGAGGCCTGGCTAGGAGAGCAACAACCTATTACCAGAGCACAAGCATGAGGGGCCCAGTGTGACAAAGTGTTTTGCCTTTCTGCAAGCACTGTGAAAATGGGACACTCCTCCTACAGCAACAGTGCTCTGCAACACAAGAATAGATTATTACCTGGTTTTATCTCTTTTATTAATGGTGTTTTTCTAACAATAGTCTGAGCAATTCAATTATAATCATAAAGGAGAAAAGATATGAACTCAAAGTAAAAAACCTCAAAGCTCCTTCTGGAACTCCTCTATAATGTGTCTGATTTGCTGTTTTGGTGACTGTCCATCTTTTAATTAATGTATCAAGTCTCGATAATATTAAGGACTATTTCATTCCATTAATTCCTGGGAAACTGTGCTTTTTGGGGACAATACCAATCAGGATACATATAAGAGCTGAAGATAAAAAAAAGAACCAACCATGGAATCAACTTGGTGAGCCATTTAGACAGATCCAGAGAGACCATGTCACCAGAGATGCCCAAGCCTTGTGGTCACACTTGAGGAAATCAGATGTTTATGTAACTCTTTTCAACCTTTATGGAAAATCCAATGAAAAGTTTTCTGAATTTTTCTCCTGATTCTTGCTGGGACTTGGATCTTCAAACCAAGTTCCTGTTTCCTAGGGCTACTGTCTTTCAGTAGAAACCAACTCAGATCAGCCAAAACTAACTAGAATCCAGCCAAGTGTTTTCACAAGTCTGCTGGTGTATGAAGTAGGCAATGAAATGTATATATTTTACCAAAATGGGAAAAGGTGAATAACGTTATTAATACAAAGCAGATTCTTCTTTTATCAAAATCTGCCTCAGAAATGCAATCAAATTTATTTATCTGGCTCTTGAACCCTTTAAAACCCTCATGTGATATCTACTTAGCCTCAACCAAAGTTTACTACAGCTGTGCTGTTGACTCGCTACAAGCATTTCCTATCCAACTGACCATGTCTAAAGACTCTGTATTACCTTAAAACAGTTATGTAAATGAAACAGCTTACCGAGACTCAGATTTAGCTAGCTAACTTCCACGCAAATCTCTGTATCTAATGTTTCCTATTGTTAGGTTCTAGGATTTCATGGTGACATTTAACCATAGGTATATATTTAAATTAACCTAGCTTTATGTTAGGAGGTGAACATACCAAGTTAATTGTTAATAGATCAGAAATGTTATGCATGGAGTAAAATTCATTCTCTCTATATAAAAAGTTTAATCCCATGATTCATAACGGCATATAAGGAAAATATTTATAATCTGATTGAAGGGTGACTGCATCGTTAACAGAACCCAATGGGCAGAAGAAAATATTCTTTTTTAAAATAGAACAGAGCATCCCTAATTTATATCCACATTTTCTCTGATATAGTTCTCCATTATTTCTTAATGCTTGCTTTACCATAAAAGGAACTTGAAAAGCCAGGCCCATATATAACAAAGAATGTACTCTAATAGCAACTAAATAATTACGTGCTATGACAAATACATTTCTTCTGCTGATTTCACATCTAAGTCTAGTGTTAAATTGCAAATTTCCTAGCCTAGCAATAGCATAAAGCATTTCAAGACAATCAGCTTCAGCAAAAAATTGAACTCAAGTCAGTTTTTGTTCTGACTTTGACAGGGTTGTACAGAGTATATGTCACTATAAAACTTGTCTTAAGAAAGTTCCAAATGTCATTTGGGGAATTTAAAATAACTGTAGTTGAATCAAAGAAGAGCTTTGATGGCAGCTATTTTGACAAGTTATTTAAGTGAAAAAGTTACTGGTGAGAACTGAGGAAAGGTTCTCATGATAATTAGATATAATAATAGAAGTAGCTGGCAGAGCAACATAGCATTTTAATTTCTCTACAGTTATTTTTGGATGTAACCGCCTTCCCCAAACAGATAATAGGCAAATCTGATAAGCAACCAGTATGTCTCTTCAGAGGCAAGGATATAAAAATGGTCATTGTATGTCCACAGCTTGTGAGATTGCTCCACTCCTAGAGCATTGTTTAAACTACAGTGCAAGGCACCGGGCCAATGATAGGTAAGACTAAATCCAACCCCCCAGTAATGACTCTCAACTGTTTCATGCAAGACTGACATTGTCTGCTCCTATGTAAATAAGCTTCCTGTGAACAGGGATCAAGTATCAGACTTAATGTGTGTTTCCAGTTATTAATCAAATATATTTGAAAATATGAATCCCGTGAGTATTTGGTAGTTAAAATGTAATGTTTTCAGTCAATCAAAACTGTTAGTCTGAGACAGCAGATTGGTTTCTAATGTATAAATTAATCAGCTGTATCTCCATTCAAAAAAAAAAAAAATCCTGGAGGACTCCAGCAGTTAGCAAAGGGTGCATATATGCACAAAGGCACATGGGCAACAAGTAACAGCTCCCTAGGAGAAAAGAGAGGTAGGCAGGAAGTTACAATGGCTAGGAACATACAATATTACCAGCCTGTGTGGAAACAAATAGCGCAGGTTTAACCCATACTAACATTTTTTTTTCCTTTGGTTCAGGCAAGATACATGTTTTTTATTTCCAGAGAATAAAGTTGAGGTTAACTCTACAAAGAAACTTAGTGCAATAGACTTGGGAGCTTTGGGGAGATGGAGCTGACTCAGCTTGCTGTGGGATGGAACAGTTTGTCCTCCTTCCACTGACAGTTGTTGGGCATTACCAGAATTACACGGATAATGTTTCCAAATGGCAAGCCTTAGAAGTGGGGTAATGAGACTATACCTAGTACTGCTTCTACTACCTGTGTAAATATTCTTCCTGAAGCTCATAGRACAAGGCATATATGATAACTTAGATGATCAGGCTATTTGTCTATCAATRACATTTCTCTGTCAGAAGATTAGAGGATTACACTGGGTAACAAAAGTGTGAGGGATATGTATTTTCATGTCTATATTTAAGAACATGTAACAGTGCACGCTAGAATTTCTCAGTTTTCATTTATTGTTTTGACATCACTAAGAAGAAGTGGGTGTCTTATGCAATCATATGACAAACAACAGATGATATTGCATGGTCACTGCAGAAACTATGCATTGTAGAAAAAGAGGTATATATTTGCACTTTGGCAAGGAAGAAAAAACATTGAATTTTTTTAAGTGTCCCCATTGTTATTTTGACGCTAGGTTGCCAGAGTTACAATTGCAAGAAATATGTGGGATTCTTTTTCCTTTTTTTAAGGTGTGACCACCTCTAGTGTTGGTAGGTGTTTTATTTTTCCCCCTTTGGGTGAGTCTTTGTGATCGCATTCAGTCACACACAGCCAAAGCCYTGATCTGTGGAGACTGCATCTATGCTGTGGGGTGCTCATCTATGCTGAGCTAGGGGCTCCTGGAAGGAAGACAGTGGTGCCAGTGAGTTGTGCTGCTTAGGCTGCGCAGCAGCCCACTGAACAGCAGGGCTAATAAGCCTGGGCACAGTGGTGAGCTAGTGGGGCCTTCTAGTATCTCAGCACCTTCCAGTGATGCAAAGGTCACTTAGTTACGCATTGAAGAACTTGTGTCAAAGCATGGACTTCTGCAGTTCTTTTTGGTGCTTGTGCACTGCAGGGGTAAAAGCATCCTTATTTAAGTGCTGAGGCTTCTGTTATGATGCACAAGAATTACTGGGTGGTCTTCGAACACAAAAGCTGAGAGCCTTAACCTGACCAGCTGGGAACTCGGTGACCTAAGTGGCTTAAGTATCTAAAATTTTATCTTTTTTGGTATCCTTAAAAATCAATGCTGAGTTGCTGCCAAGCCTGTGAGAAGTCTGTGCTTTGTAAGATCTTAATCCTTTGGTACTAAATTTCTTGTTGCAGCTGAAGTTCTGTTTCTGGCTGTGTCAGAAGCATTTCAGTGGGTCTGCAGGTGCTGGTGTCTAACCTCCAGATCCACAAAACCTTACATGGAGTTACATAGACTACACTTGCATTCGCTAATGGTGTGGCCTAACAGGAACAAATCACAAACTGGTTGGCATCAAGCCCTTAGTGACTGCACTAGACACCTCTCAAGGGGTTTTGTTTCAGACTAACTGTAGTCTGATCCTGGGGACTGAATGCCAAGTAGTGATCAGAGCCCATTAGATGGCTTCTAGGTTCCTCTTCTGCTTTTGTTTCAACCAAAGGAACCCATTCATGTGCTCCAAGGCTCTTCTGTGATATGAACAGTAAGTGGGGGCAATTGGGAGATTTGTTTCCAAAGTGCACTCCTGATATGGACTAAATATGTGGATGCACCTGTGGGTATCAAAAAGTGTCCACATCCAAAAGTGGATGAATTAGAATCCAAGCTGCTGCGAGATGATGAAAAAAGCTTGTAATGTGGATGAACAGACAGGGCTATCATGTTTCATATAATGAAGAATTTCTCATAGTTATAAAATAAAACATGCTCTATCTTCTATTCTAACTTCATTTGAAGAAACCTCTGTTTTGAGAAACTTTTCTGAATTTCCTGGCCAGCTAATGAGGTATTGGATGGTCCATTGAAACCTCTCCTTGCTGTTACAGGAAATAAAATCATCCCATAGAAAAATACAAAATGAGTCTTGCATTCTGTAATTCTGCAACTTTTTTCCACTGGCAAAATTAATTGAACATTTAAGTTCTACAGAAATTTCTTTCTTAATAGAGGTTTCTTGCCCATTAGCATGGACAGGAAGGATTCTGTTCTCTTCTGTGTATGAAAGAGCTTAGTTATAAATCAAAATGGAGGGAATAAAGAACAAACCATCTCCTTACCACATGGAGAGGGCACAAAGACTGTATTGCACAAAATATCTTAGAGAAAAATCTGCTATCCGAGGATAGCAAAACAGGACTTCCAGGGTTCCTCTAATCCTCTAATTTTTTTAATCCACTCAGTGAATGTTCTGCCATTTTGTGTGGTAACAACAATAAAGCCAGAGGACAGAGATGTGGGAAGTACAGAATATCATCTCCTTACCTGAAAAACCTTTCCAGAGATGAATTAAAAACAGTTTCTTTGCCCAGCAAATGAAGATTTGAGTTGACCTGCATATAAATTCCAGTTTGCTTATCTCCTACAAATACTTGTCAGGTGTACAGTCAAGTATTTTGAATATCATTTGAGCAAAACAGCCTGCTGACAGTGCACCTGGTCTCCTATGTAAAGATCTAAATGGAGAAAAGATTTGCACACAAGCTGCCAGTTTGAGGCCAAAATGTTAGTGCTTGAAAGTTTCACAGGCCCTTAGAGAGACAGATTGTGCCACCCTCCAGCCCTGACTTGAGTCAGTGTTGCACACAGTAGTCCGCAAAACTTTACTCAAAAAGATCAGCAAGGAGTTTGTGCCAATCATGGACTCTTGCAGCTATGATGATTTTTTTTTTAGTGTCAAGGATTCTTCATATATAGCAAGAACATGCTATAGACTCTTTGGATTGATTTGGTGGCAGAGCTGTTCTCTGATCTTCCATAGCATCTTCAGAACTTCATTCTGTGTGACAAAGGGCACCACAAGATTTCAGGCAGATATTAGCAGGATAGAAGAGGACTTTTATAGTTGTTGATTCCCTGCAAATATGTGTCATTAGGAAAAAATATGCAGTTAAATATTGCAAATGGAGTTTTTCATATTGATAGTGATTATTTAACAACTGCCTGGTGACCATTAATTAAACATTTCATTGAGTGTGAATTTGTCTGTGTTTGCAATGAATTAGCATCTGAGAATCTGTGTGGCAAAAAAAAAAAAAAAAAAAAAAAAGCTGTCCTACCTCATTTTAACCCTCATTAATGGTGTGGAGAGCTAGAGGAAATAAAGATACTTAAAGGACTTTAACTTGACAGATTATGCTCCCACTGCTACACTGGATGTTAAGTGTAGCTCCGAAAATGGCTTTCCATTAAAATTTTGTGTTCTGCTCAGTAAGTATTCAACGCGTGCCATCATACAGGGAGCAGCTCACCTTAAATTTCCCTATATGCTTTGCTTCCCATGCACTATGAGACTAAATAACCTTAGCATTAATAATCATTTTAAACATATCTCCACTACCTCATTCTTGCTTAAGATTCATCTTGCCAAAGGCAGGGTGAGGGGGGAAGTGTGTTGGAATATATCAGCTAACAAAGATCTGAAGCAAATCCAGTGCAGATCAGGGATTGTATATTTTTAGTAAGCACCACATGACACCTAGGAGTTGGATAATAAAACCCAGGGACGGGGGAGTAGATCTGAAGTGGAACATAGGCACATAAATTCTATTTAAATCCCAAAGTAGTATTTTCAGACAGCTTGCTCAGTGCCTCAAATCCATTGCATGTTACTTTTGACGTTAAGATCCTTGCAGACACAGCCATGTGCCTAGAAACAGAACAGCTCTATCCTAGTTTTCAGCCCTGTTTCCAGTCACTACTTTCATGTAATGTGTGGCTGATGATAACCCTCCTTTTTATAGCCAAGGGGCTAGACCAGAAATTAGGAGAGCTAGTGTCAGACCTTCCTGATCTGGAGGACTTCAAACTCAAACCTCCCACTTTGCATTAGCGTGCTATTCCCACCAGCTATATGCTATGCTATTCTGGGCTAGGATACTTTTTGCCCCCGGTTGAACTGTACTTCCATGCCAGAAACTCCATTGGATCAGAAAGCCCCAAGATGAGTGCTGTTTTATGTTAAGCAGTAGGTGGATAACAGGCTGCTCTGAGAGCAGGAGCCAATAACCTAGATTAGGCTGTATTCTAATCACTAGTCATGCTTACAGGTATGTGAACTTTTTTCCTGGACCTTGGGCATTTCAGCTCAGATCCTGATAAACATGAGCTTTTTAAAAAAAGAAAAATCTTGAAATATACCAAACCTGAATGGTCTCAATACAAAAYTAGTGTTAACATCTCTTGCAGCTTGTATCTACTGAAAACAGAGTAGCAGGTAATTATTTGTCAAAGCTTTTAACACAATGGTATTTCAGATTTGGTGTGCACTGTGCATGGAAATGGCTGGCAGCTTCCATCTTGCTGTAAAGATTTCAAAAACTGCTTTTTCCCCATACTGGAATGGTGGGTTGCAATTTTTTTCATAGAACAAAAAATTTTTTTAACTGTTACTTACCTACAGAAAATCACTTTCTACTAAGACCTGACTGGGCAATCCTGGATCTCAAATTTACTGATACTACTTAAAAGCATCTTTGAAACCAGAAATTTTGGCTTAGGTGAAGTTGCAACATTTGAAAGACCACAAGAATGACATTTCCCAAACAACTCTGTCATTAACAATAATCCAGACGTAATTCCTCTTGTTACAATTACTGATAGAGGATACGGAGGTGGGGGAGAAAGAAACAATTTGGTGTATATTCATGCTTCTGTATTATGACTGTAGCATAGAGAGGATTAATCAACTGTAGCTGTGTCCTGCTCTATCTGTAAACTCTCTGCCTTTGCTTGTGGACATATTGATTCACTCTGAGTCATTTCTTCTCTGTCAGAGTTGCCAACAGCAATAATTACCCTGAAAACAAACAGACCTGTGATCAAGGTTTCCACATTTGTTTTATTCAGTGGTTTCTGAGACAAGCAATCAGATATGAGGGGATGTGTACTAGTCCAGGTAGTTTTGATAATGGCTCCGATTCTCCTGGGGGGCATTGGCTACAGATATGACAATAGCATTTCTAACACTTCTGATCCTTGCTGATACACTCCCAAAGGAGCCCAGAGCTGTAATAGAAGCGGGGGACTGGAACTAGGCTACTGTAAGCAATATGGTTTTATAATTCCTCTTAACTCAATCAATTTATGAGTCTTAAAACCAATTAAGGGTTTATTTTTTGTGTGGCACAACTCTGATTGGAGAACTGTTCCATAACCGTACTACTCTAATGGCTAGGAATCTCCTGATTTCCAGCCTGCAGTTATTCAGAGCAAGTATTGTCTTTTTTAATATTCCCCTGCTGTTAACATCATTCTCAAATAACTTGCGTAGTTCTTTTTTCCCCTGGTATTAAATAAAACACATCAGGTGGTATGTCTATAAAGAGCAACTCAGCTTTTGTTTCACAAAGTTAAAAGAACCAAGAGAGTCTATGCTTCTCTAGACAGTTTGGTGGGGGGGAATGTGTTCCCCCAGTCACTACTTCTAGCACCCATTTTGCATGCATGGTTTAATTAAAAACCATTCAGTCTCAGAAATAGAGGCCAGAACTCGAAAACATTGATAGAAGTATAAATTCAGTAACAGTAATGCTCTGCCTTTTCCACCAGTTTTTATCTTGGTACATTGAGAAGTTGGGTCACGCTGGTGGTCAGTTGTCCCTGTTTCATAAGCTTGCTTTCATATCCATCATAGGCCAAACTCACTGATTATCCAACCATCCAGAAATTGCTGTGCTCAGACTCATGAGGAAACTGAGGCACATATTGAACATTATTCCAAGCTCCACAGTGTGCTTAATGACATTTCACATCCACTGTCAAATAATACATCTGGGGCTCTTTTATTCCGCTCCACATAACAAGCTTTTTAGGTTTGCAGGAGAAATGTTTCTTAGGTTTAAAACCAATGTGCTTCGAACTCATGTTGCTGAATTTCACTCTGAATCTATTAATTCAGCCTCCAGTCTGCCTGCATGATACTTTGATATTCCTGTTGCTTTAAGAAAGACTTCAGACTTTTTCTAACTTCATGAATCTCTTTCTCTCATTACTTATAATCTTACCATTCAGATTCAGAAGTTAGTTTCCTTTAAACAAAACAAATCTGGAAAGAAAGTACAAATATTGGAGAATGTGGCTGAAAAATGGGTTTCAGAAATGGCAACATTTTGCCTTCATTGGGGGATGCATGTTCTAAAATGGTCATCAATGAGAAATTTGCACTTTACTACTGCAGTTCATGTAAGTTTTATATCTAGAAGAAGGCAAAGATGTATTTGCTTACTCTTCCACCTAAGTAAAAATAGATATCTATTACAGCTGTCAACAGAAAAAAGCATGACTGTGACCACTAAGAGAGAACATAGTATCTATAAGACACTCTCCTTATCAACAGTTGATCCACTTCATGGAAAAATCTTAAAGGATTTGGGACAGGAAAGCTAATACCTATCATCAGATCAAAAGATTCCCTTCAGATTTGCTGCAATTTCCCATGAATTCAGTACTCTCACTTTATAGATGCTGTGCAGGCACAGCATGTGCAAATCTTTGTAAACCTTTTTTTTTTACTTAAATGAAGGGAGTTCAGTCTATGCTTCCTTTACAAAAGTAATTGCACAGTACTGCAGCCAAACTTGAACAGAATATTGGCATTTTAACAAGTTAAATATTCATCATTAGGAAATTCAGCGAAGAATGCAAGCTGCTGTCTTTGACAGGATGGAAGATATTCAAAGCTTGTCAAAAGCAAAGTCAATGTGAAAGCCTCAATTCTTGATAATACAGCTAGCTTGGAAATTTGAGCAGAGCCATGTGAAAAGGTGCTATTGCCTGACTCTAATGCTGAGCACATAAATGCCTGTGAACCTCTGTGCCTATATGTCACACACATTTTTGTTACAGTGCAGGGTAAATGCAGAAATCAAAAAGAAAGCTGTAGAGCACAGACTGGCAGAGGAAATACTGGCTAGTGAAGTCTATGAAAAGGCTGAACCTTATCTGGCTAACACACTAACTTTTCCATTTCTGTTTTCTTAATGGAGAGTTGCAGACTTCTGCCTTGAGATGTAAAGCTGGAAATGACAGAAAATAATAATGCTCTATAATAGATATTAGAACATCGGAATAGGCTGCCCACAGAGGTTGTGAAGTCTCCATCCTTGGAGGTATTCAAAACTTGATGTAACGACCTGCTCTAGCTGACCCTACTTGAGCAGGGGAGTTGGACTAGACAGTCTCCAGAGATCCCTTCCAATCCCAGCTATTCTTTGATTCTGTGAAATGAACTAATATTCAGAAAGAGAGTGAAATACAGAGGTGAATGGAGGTAATGTTGCATCAGCACTGATATAGAAATAATTCTATTATTCTAACTACATAAATAGAACAAAGCCTTTTTGCAGAAACATTGAGTCAGTGCAGGAGGTTCAGAGAGAAAAGGAAAGGGAATATTTGCAACACATCTGAAGGCTAATATTGGATGTGGTCATGGATTTCTCTGTTGCTAGAGAGGAGCCTGAACTGTGGAGTTACTACTGTGGTCACCAGGATAAAT
Source organism: Apteryx rowi (assembly GCF_003343035.1). Lineage (NCBI taxonomy): Eukaryota > Metazoa > Chordata > Aves > Apterygiformes > Apterygidae > Apteryx > Apteryx rowi. The sequence continues at coordinate 2,144,402 of NW_020451049.1, read as the reverse complement.
ACATGATTGAGAATCCATTGCTGTGACAGTCAGAATCAAACATATAACAGCTTAGGGCATTATTTGTAAAGTTACAACACTCTTTTCCTTACTTGAAGTTACTTTTCTGGACCCAAGTCACTAAATCCAATTAGTAAAAGCTGACCAAATTGATGAAAGTAATATGTTTGCACACGGAGTAAATAGTGTAGTATAGTAGTATATACAGTGTTAGTATGCATACTGTATGCATTTATAAAAATATTTATTTTAGCTATGCTAAATATGAATTCATATTTCTCATTGCTGCTATTTTAGATTACATGACAAGGGAGATTAGGAGATATACTTGGCACACAGGAATTATGCTGAGTTCTACTCTATGCAACAAAATACCACTTGATGCTCTGTAAAATGGGAAACTTATACTAGTTGTCATCTTCGCTGTAGATTGCTGTGAACAGCCTGACTCTTTTGTGTGGCCAATGACATAGTATTCTCAAAGTCTGTCTCACAGTTTTAACATCTCTGATGTATAAAAAATGGCACTTCTTTAAGAAAAAAGAAAATACGCACAATCTCACACTTGAAAAGCAGGAAAGACAATGATACAGGACTAAAATAATTCGGTTTTGGGAGAGAGCTATTTTCACCTAAGCCTTACTGGCACACAAGCCACAGGAAGATCTTTGACTTCACGGAATAAACTTTGGATCAATGCTGTTTATTAGTGCTATTGCTACATTGTTCACAGACTGACACTGTAAACAAAGCATGATTCATTGAAGAGGGCATTTGAAACCATGATCTCATTGATCTCATGATCTCAGGGCCATGATCTCATTGCCATTACAGAGACATGGTGGGATAGCTCGCATGACTGGAGTGC
>NW_020451049.1:2105381-2141314 GCF_003343035.1 Apteryx rowi | reverse complement strand
AGGCAATGGGCACAAACTGAAACACAGACACTTCCATCTTAACATGAGGAAAAACTTTTTCACTGTGAGGGTGACAGAGCACTGGAACAGGTTGCCCAGAGAGGTGGTGGAGTCTCCTTCTCTGGAGATATTCAAAATGCGCCTGGATGCAATCCTGTGCAATATGCTCTAGGTGACCCTGCTTGAGCAGGGGGGTTGGACTAGATGATCTCCAGAGGTCCCTTCCAACCTCAGTGATTCTGTGATTCTGTGATTCTGTGAAACTGATTTTTTTCCAAAGAGAATATGCTGCAACAGTTCTTTTTTTGATGTAAAGTCTCTCTAGCGCAACTAGTAATGTATACTTTCCAAGTGGACTTCTTTTAATTTGATAGCTCATTCTTTCTCCCATTATCTGCTTTGCCAGTGTCTGGCCAGGAAAATTCATTCTCTAATATTGAAAACTGAAAAACAAAAAGGTCATCTTCAATGTCATGCTCAAGAAAAGCCTTTATTTAAGTTGATCAGATTATTCATGGGTCAAAGAATGTTGTTGTCTGTTGCTATACAAAATCACATGTTTTCTGCTGTGTAGTTAGTAGCCCACAGTGGCAGGACTCAGGATGAACTCAGGAGCTCAAAAGTAAGTTTATAAACACTGTGGGAGTTAGACCTTCAGTAAGGAGAACTAGGACTTCTGAATGTAATTTTAGTTAACGCTCATTTTTTTCAAATCAAAGAGGGAACATGACTTTTTTTTTTTCCCTAAATAACAAGGCCATCTTCTGGACTGTCTTGCATGTCTGGATGAAGGGAGAGAACACAGAAGCTTTTTCTATGGCAGAAAGACCAGGATGAATTGATGCCCAGTTATTCCATCCACCTTGATGGTGTTTTACAGATCTGTGGTGTGTGGCCAGGACACTGCTAACAGCTGTCAGAGCATGTTATTTTCTGACAAAGTAAATCAGATGTTACTGGATTTTCATGTTTTCTTTTAGAAATATCAGTAATATTTCCTACATAATGATGTGTTCCCCATTCTGCCACTTCAGCACACCTCTTCCTACTATCATTCAGAGAAGTTACCAGACTGTCACCTTAGGTTAAGCTTCTGTAAAATACTGAGGTATTGAGGTGAAAACACTGTGGCATAGTTCACAATAAAATTTTAAAAAGCAAAAGCTGAAAAATTGCCAGTTGTGAAGCTGTGTTTCACCGTAACAATTTCTCTCATTTCTGCAATATGGAGAAATAACCAGTTTCAGGGATCATATGACTACATTCAATAATTTGACATGTCTTAATGTCTCTTCAGCCAGCAAATGTTCTCAAGCTTGATACAATGCCTACAACAATTCCCATTAATCACTAGTCAGAGCCTATCCGTACATGAGTGTTATTCAGGATGTAAAGAAATACATTAATAGAAGTAAAAACAGCTGTAGGAAATCATGGAAATTACTACAAAATTTTACTTTGACACACTTTTTACACAAGTAAGTGGAAAAAGTAGCATTACATATTTAACATATAGGAAACAAGATAGCTTGCATGATTCATAAATTGTTGCAGGGGGGTAGCTTAGTCTGGATTTTTGCCTGAGAGAATACTTAAATATTCTGGAAAGTGATATACTGCATGTGTGAATAGACAGATATTCTGTAGAAATATGATAAAATTGAACCAGTGTAATAAAAAAAAAGAATAGGAGGGAGATTACTTCTTAATTTGTTTGAGTTATACAGTACTCAGTATGGATTAACAGTTTAATTGCCAGAACATATATATTCATGCTTCAAAGCTTTCCATCTAAATGAAAGACAATTTCAAATATTCAAGGAGAAGAGAGAAATGTAGGTGTTAGGAAACTGGCCCTATGCATGTAATGTTAGCATAAGTATATTTAAAATGTTACACATGATGAATTAGTTAAATAGGTACGCAATAAGCAACAACATAGCAAGTACAATTTTCAGGGAGGACACAGCAATGGAAACAGTATCATTTTGTAATTGACTATTGGACAAATTGACTAAATTCTCTTTGGTTTTCTTATAACTTGAAAAAGTGTTGGGAAAAGATTTTTGGCAAGATTTTTAGTATTGTAAGTGGATTATTTTCCTTGAAAATTAATATAGAATATTCTAATAAAAGCAGTCTGAAAAAAAGATTTGTATATTTTGCAATCAGTTTAATTTAGGAGAAGATAATCTGTAATGTCATCAAGTTAAAGTGAACAGTTTTTGTCTTCTAGAAGTGATCTGTTTAAGAAATTAATAAAGCTGTAGTAGTGTAAAACTGCTGTTCTGAAACATAGAATCAGGCCAAGTAGATACATCCTGAGACTTTAAAGTATACTTGGTGGAACGTTAACATCTGATCTCTGAGAAATCCGATTGTCCCTCTTGAAAAATATGTGTGTATATCTGAGTAAGCCTCATCCAGTCCGCTTAGTAAATGCTAATGCCTTGCTGAGCACAACTGACTTTTCAAGCAGAGTTAGAAATGGAGAAACATCTCTTGAATGCATTTACTACAACTCTATCTTACTAAAGATACTTTAGGAGACATTTTCTTACATATGGATGAGTAGCACTGGAGAAAGGAACTACCAAGGAGAAGTTTGATGTAGGTATACTATAATTTATCCACCTGACTGTGTCTTTCAGCACTAAACATGTTACTTGTCTTTGCAGTCACTTACATTTCAAGGTAGGACTGTGACATGAATACTGTCACTGATTAGTTTACTATTTCCAATGAACCATAAATTAAATACATTCTCCTGGGTAAATGTCATTGTATGAGCATTAAAACTGCTGTTAAGAGGATTTGGATCAAGATTTTTAAAATCTTGAAGGCTGTCACCCTTAAAAAGGAGTAAAGAGGCTAAAGTGAAAGAGAAGACAGTACATCATTATAATATTCACTTACCATATGCCATGGGAAAAGTGCATTATTTCTATTTTAACTAAAGACAAGAAGGATGTTACTTGCAGTAAATAAACTTTCTCTCCAGGAAACTGCTTCTAGACAAAGTTGATACTGGGAACTTTGGTAAGACTTAGCTTGGCTGTAGGTTGGGTATTGTACTAATTCAGTGTAGCTCTTTGCAAATAGCAGTAGGACTTAAAAGTTCCTCATCTCCAAATAGTTGTGCAAGTCACCATTTTTAGCTTGGCTTTCCTAAGGAAGTGAAGCTTATGCAATCATACTTTGTTAATACTCCCTAGTCATTTTGAACCCAGTGGCCTACTTGACTAAAATTTGACAGAATTATCAAAACATATATTCCAAATCAACAACATATATTCCAAATCAACAACAAAAACGTATATTCCATATCAAAACAGATATTCCTTTCCTCTAAGTTTTGGAAGCTTTTGTGCTGGGTAGAGGAGAAGCACTAAGCCTCTTATCAAAAAAAGTCTTATTAGATATCAGAGTCCAGCTGGAAGACAGATATTATGAATGCTGAAAGCATGGAAAAGCTTTTATCCAACTGACAAGGCAAACTGCAACTTGACCGCTAAGTCAATGGTTCTCTTAAATGGATTCTCTGGTGCTTAACAGGATGAGTTTATACATAGTAGAATTCAATCAAAAAGTTATTGTACCACAATACAAAATTCCGTTGAAAATCAGTCTTCGGTAGTTTAGGAAATGACTTCATTTTTTCAGTAAGTGGTTCTGGTTAGGAAGTTCATCTTTCATTCGGGAACACTTTGTTTAAATATGTTGGGGGAGAAAAAAACATAGGCAAGAGATAGTGTGGACCTGAACTTTCCATTACAGACAACTAGCATTTTGTCTGGAACTGTTCTGAAACTGCTGTGATGCAGGCAAGCTGTTGCATGTTGCAGAGCTCAAAATGTTTTTTTTTTTTCTTGCAAAGAACAGTGAAGAAATCTATGATCAGTATTAAAGTAAAGATTAGCTGGAAAAAAAAGTTCCTGGAATTCAGTTTCTTAAAGCTAGGTGAAGATTTGGACTGGTCTGCTGAAGCTAGCCAGCAGTTCTTCTAAGAAGAGGCATATGCCTCAAAGATTTTTTCTTACACAGCATAAGGATTTGATGTCTTTCAGGCACACTAAGGCCAATTGCATGGTCCATGATGATGGAGTCACTGTGCCATGAGTTCCGTTCATTTTAATATGGTGTCAGAACGGTAGCAGTGTTGGACTAATTTGTTGCTGCTGGACTTTAACTGTCCTTTGTTATTCCTTCTTTCTCTGTGAACCTGGAGTAATAGGCATTAATTGTCTGAAATCTTTCAGAAAGGGAAAAATTGCTTCAAATACCAAATTAACCTGAGAAGCAGCTCCCTGTATGTAGTAAGAAGCATATTTATTAACTTTTTTACAGAGGTTGTAGTATTCATGAAGATGAAAGCAGAGGCCATCACAATCTGGATGGGGAGGCCATACAGCCACAGGGCTGCTGCTGGGCCTTATGAGTTGTCCTACAGGTGATGGAGAAGAACAGAGGCAGCAGACCTGCTTTTTTCACTCTTTCTCAAGTGAAACTACAAATCCTCATCCTGGATAGTCACTTTGAATTTTTGCCTCATGCCTGCAACCAGTGGCAAAACAACAAAATCACTTTATTCCATGTCTGCTTATCCATTGCTTTCTTTGTGGGTGACTTGGAATGAAATCCAGACTTATCGTTTATGTGCTGCAATACAGTAGAGCCAGAGTCCCTACGTACACAGACAGTAGCACAGATCTGAGTTTAAATAGCTTGTCCACCTTCAAAGAGCAATTAAGGAGATGATAGACTAGGACTACTGACTCCCAGCACCGAATTCAAGCCACTCACATGAATGTTACTTAATACTTGTCTGCAGGGTAGTTGTTTTAATTTCTTCAGCAAAACATTTGCCAAACAAAAGTGAATTTATTTTGATGAGTGTTAGTTCCTTACATTCTTATGTTAACCTAAAGGCAATGTCTACATTGTCAAGTAATGTGATCTAATTGGAATAGGTTTGCGGAGTTGAAGATTTGGTGCTGGAAACCCAGCATTCATGCTACAGAAATTTCAAGGGGGTTTATTTTGCTCTAGCTGCACTTTGGTCCTACAGGCTGAATTCCAGTTGGTGGCTGGAGCTGGTTAGGGGCTGTTTGGGAGCACACCTTCTGGTTCAGCCTCCTCTGGAAAGAAACCAAAACATGGCGAGTCAGGATGGGCAGGAGAGCACACTGCTGTCTGAGCTGAAATATTAATGTATGTATAGCCAATGGGTTAGGACATTAAAGTACACCTGAATAATGGAGGAATTGTGTGAAGACATGAAAAGCTGTTAGTCACACAGTAGATCTCACTGCTGATCAACTCCACCACATACATAGAGCAGACGTTTATAATATCATTAGAGGGGTGGAAGATCTTTTCATTTTACTATGGAACATTCATCTCCTTTTATAGATACTCTTACTTATACCATCTGGATTGGAAAACCCTGTCTTTAAACCTTTTTGAAGTCCTTCGGAATCAGTCAAAGAGACAGTCTCCAAAAATGCTCTAATGCTTGACTTTCCTGGACTTCAGTGACTTCAGTTGCAATTGAGCCTTTTGTGCCTATCATGGCTTACTGTCCTTTTTTTTTTTTTTAAGTGAAAATTAGAACATGAGGGAGGGTCAAGTAAAGCAAAGGAGTACTAGCATAAACCCAATCTCACTCAACCCACATCCTGTCCATCTCAGGGCATGCATCTGGACCCTGCATCTTGTGCTTAGAAGAGCACCCAGGTTTACTCATAACTTGTATGACTAGTGAAAGTGCAGGGCATCTGTTTGCATATTTAGGAGCCAAATACCTTTTAAAATCTGTCAGAAAATACTTGTCTACAAAGAACACTTGGTTGGACTGTATATCTTGATTTTTTTTTATAATGAGTCTTGAAGGGCTGTGAAAAAGAGGAGGGGGGATCAGCCTCCATTCTGACACATTTAATATTTTTCAGCACTTTCTGCCTACTTGATGCCTGAAGTTGGAATAGGCTGCTATCTTTCCTACCAGTTATCTCTTCCTAAAATTCCTAACCTTATAAACAAAACATCTACTAATAACAGGCTAGTATTTAGCAAGGAAAGTAGACTTCTGTCTGTGAGTAATCTACAACACTGATAGAGGAGTTCTTCTGGCACATTATAAGAAGGTCCTCTTTTACTGCCGTGGTACGGAAGGACTTGCTGAGGCTCTTACACTGCCTTTCAAAGGACAACATCCAGGCAAGAGCTCTGCCATGCTGTCTCCAAGTGAACAGGGGTGTCTCCCCACTGCCCTTGGGATGGGGTGGGAGGAAATTTGGGACTCTCCCTCTAGCCAGCAGGAACTGCTGAAGGTGGCCGTAAGTACTTGCATCCTTCTGGGATATGCTGTGTGCTGCATGGGGGAGCCTCAGGGCATCATTTAGAGCTCCAGGAGAGAGGCTAGTTGCCTAACAGAGCTGCAAGCTAAATGCTAAAATAACTTGAGTATTTAAACACCAGGGTTAAATGCTCCACTTCTAAGTAGTTTGTGAGGCTGGTGGTGGATCCCAGTGTGTTCTGTGTTTGCGAGCTGCCAGAAACCAGTCAGAGGGGCAGTCTGTTTGTAATTGGGCCTGCTGTGTTTGCATACAATTAGTAAGTACTTGGTGTGATGTTGTTTCTCTCTGGGATGCAAGAGAAGTTTGTTATCATTTTTGTGAAGAGGGATGCGACAAAGCTAATAAATGTTTACAGACAAACTTGCACCAGTTAAAATAAACTGCCTTAATATTATATCTTTCCTTAGATCGCTGCAACACATCTCTATACAAGTTCCCAGTCACATATTTGTAGGAAACTGAAGAGTCACTGTGAAATTAATTCTCTTCACTATTCCTTATAAACACGTATACTTGAGAGTAAGAGGAAACTGGTATCATGGTCGGGTTGTCCCTGTTAGACAAATACTATTTATCAAAGGAAAACTTGAGAGGATAGTCTCTTATTATCCATGTAAACGGATTTTGAAATGATCTCAAAAGAACCTAGCTGTTAGAGAATTGATGACACTCAACTGCCTTCAGAGCAAAGTGTACCATTCAGCAAATACTCATGTCCTGTAAAATCCTAAGTTGTTCTGTCTCGCACAGCTCATGTTCAGGCTGTGGTCCTGACCACACTTATGAGCCAGTTACATTTCACTTGATTTTTTTTTTTACTTACATTTTGTTGACACAGACTTCAAACCTAATCTGATTTGGGGTTTAATTCCACAAGGTCAATATATTTCTTTCAAATAATCATGGAGTCAATAGGTGTCAATAAGTAAGCAAGTATCTGAGAGGAATATTTAGAAATATATCAATATTACGCATTGTTGAAAGTTGCTAAAAATCCCAGAGGACAGGGGAGATCTAATTTATGGCAAGCTGAGCTGAAGACAGTTCTAAGTTAGAAGAGCATCACTTAAACTAAAGATGTTTGTTACAAGCAAATTGCATAGTTGCTATATTTCAAATACCCAACAACAAAATCGTATTGTTTCCATTTGGGATGTAAGGCAGGATTGCTGCTACTTCACCAGTCTAATTCTTCGAATTGTCCATTTACTGTATAAATGCTGTAACATTCTTGGTAGTAGTAACTGAAAATAGATTATCAGTAGAGTTTTAATCAGTATTATAATATGTCATTTTTCTGGCTAGATTCTTTAAGAGTGTCAGCTGTAGTTTTGAAAGAGGAAAAATTAAACAAATTTAGGGTACAATCTACTGTGTGCAACAGCATACTAATAAAAATATGAATCACTAGCAAGCAAAAAATCCTGAGAGCTAGCATGCACATTAGTCTAATCTTTTATAGTCATGTGCAAAAAAGGTTTGGGAGGCAGTCCTGAAAATTGCACTGCAGGCTAACCGTATAAAGGCAGTTCAATGACAATTCACCCTCTGTACCACTCCAAGAAAACTTAATTTTATATTGTTGGTAGATCCATCTTAGAAACAATCTTAGAATCATGCAGATGCTAATGGTTGAGAAAAATAGAACCAAATTTGAATGCAACTAAATATGTATCAGCTCACCAAAAGATAAACATGTTAAGTGATGCTTCAGTGCTTACATTCTGACCTACTATACTTTCATAATTCAGAACATTTTGGAAACCCATAAACTGGTGGACTTTCTTTACTCTATGCTTCTTTTCATGTCCATTATTTATGCTAATCAGTGTTAGGTTTCCAGGTTAATAGGTGCTCATGACAGTCTTATTGCTTTCCCAGTCACTACCACTCTCTCAGAGTTCCCACTCCTCACTGCATAGGATCTTGATGCTTCATCAGACAGTGGGTGGAACAGTATGTGACTTTCCTCCCCCATTTTAGTTTGCCTTCCCTTTTTTCTTATTCCTCTGCCCCACATGTAGATGTTTTATCCGCCCTATGGCCATTGCCCCAGTAACCTTTCCATCTGCAAATCCCTTAATCTTCTAGCTTCCTGTTCTGTTTGGCTCTTTTCTCTATTATACAGACCATGCTTTAATCTTGCCTGTCTTTAAGGAGAAAACCCAAAACTTCTTAACCCTATTTGTCTCTCCACCCAGGATGAAACTTTTTCTTCAAGAGGAGGACCAGTCTAAACAAGTTTGGACCAGTCTGAGCAATTCTAAATCAAAGGCTTAATGGAAGTCTCATTTTGATTCTGTGTGATTTCTGAACTTACCAGCTATCACTGATCCTTTTTTTTTTTCATTTCAGAGCCCTTGAATGTTCTGTAGTGTTCTAGATAGTGGCCTAGATCAGTGATAGCTGGTAAGTTCAGCTACTGCCTCTCACTTTCAATTAAAACAGCTTTTGACAGCTTTTGACAAGATCTCTAATGTCCCACAACAAAAGTACCAAGAAAGTGTCTTCTGGATTTCCCTTACTTGTGGTATACTAATTCAGACCCAATTTGACTTTCTTCCTCAGATCTTGCAGTATTTCTTGGTTCTTGAAGTATTCTGACCGTTCTTTCCTCCTAGGGGACTACCCATGATGTTCAGTCTGGACAGGGGCCTTTCCTTTGGTTTGATAAATCTAACTGCTTATTAAAGAGTAATTTGAGGTCTTCTACAGCAGTACCAAAATTACTGGATGTGGGAGCACTTCTTTGTTTCCTGGTGTACACTTTGTACATGTTTTGACCCCATATCAAAGTGACATTCTAGCAAATGGGAGCCATCCTTTTTTTTTCCCATTCTGTGTGCCCTGCTTTCTGTGGGAAAGAAGTGTACCAATGGGAAGGATGCCACAGTGCATGTCAGCCTGCTGCCTATGTGGATAAATAATGATTAAGAGCTCTGAGACACACCACAGAGCTGACTTTCCCTCCAGTCTAGCCCATGGATTAGTGTCCTTCCTAGTAGTCCTGTCTCTAAGTGTGGCATGCTGTGCACCATCGGGGATGCCACACAACTGCAAGGTTGGTTCTTCTGGGTTAAGTCAGTCAAACTCCTCTCTGAATTCACCTTCCTTTGTCTCCTAGGCTTCAAAACATGCTGCCCACATTATTCATTTATGTACAAAGGATAAAACAAACTGTCTGCAGCCACTGCTGAAATCAGTGAACTATGAAATCAAGCACATGAATTTATAACTAGGTAGTCTAAGGAATCATGCTACCTTCTGCCTTCCTTTTTGGTATGGAAAATCACTATTGCAGAGGGAGCTTCCATTTCTTCCAGTTTTTTGCATTTCCAGACGGTATCAGTGTTGGGGCCCAAAACTGTTCAATTCTTCCTCACACTGTATTCCTCTTCCCTTTTTCTGCTTTTACTGGGAACCTCAGTGCTTGACTCCAACTAGAAAGCAGGTGCTTAAATATCTTTGTGTTGAAAAGTCAGTTGTGTTGTATTTTCCAGTATCAGAGGGCTATGTATAACGGGAACCACAGAATGTCTTGCTTGGTTTCTTGCTTTAAAGGCTTACTCTCCAATTGCACGTTGCCTGTAATAGTACAATCATGTAACGAAAAGTGCAGAAGGTAGCCTTAGATACAGCTCAGAAATTCTTCCTGTTTGCTTGAAAAATGATGAAGACTGTTTTTTAAAATGTTTTTTTTTGTTTTTCAAACTTACTAAGCAGTAAAATTTGAGAAATTTTAAGAGCTTTCAAACATAAAAAACACGACGCTAATCAAGATATTATTGTGAGCTCTTGTTGAAGATGTCTAAATACTCTGAGATTACCATAATTATTATCTTGTTCCTTTTATCAGAGATTTCCAAAGCACAGAGGAAGCCTTAACAGAATTACAGGAGTTTCTACTCATCTGCTTTTTACAGAGCTTTAGCTTCTATAGTCATCTTAGCTGTCAACAGCTCCATCCAACATAAGTAGGATACAGTCTGGAAATGTTCCCTGGAAAATGACAATAAATTTTCATACTGCATACTTTGTCTTGCATAGAAGCAAGATGGTACCTCATCTTAGAGTAGGACCATGGTTCCTCAGCCATCAGGAGCTGGTAGTCAGGAGCCCTGAGTCCCACAGGGACCAGAAACTGCTGACCCAGTCTGGCCCACAGTGCCTGAAGTAGCTCATGGAGCATTCGGTTGCTTCTGTGGAAGACAGCATCTCCCTCTGTGCTCCTGCAGTGTTTGAGAGTGACTATTTCACATGCAAAAAGTAGCACTGAGAATATTCAGAGTTTAAAAGGTGATATCTCCCCTTTAGATGCTCATATTTTAGTAGGAGCTAAAAAGCAGGGGCAGAGAGAGAAAAAAGATAGAATTTAGAGTTCTTTTTTGCCCATTATGATTTTCTTAAATTCCCCTGGCTGCTCAAAAACCTCCATGGAGACTTTTCTTGCCTGCAGTAATGGCCTACACTGGTCTGAGCCTACAGGAGTGTATAGCCCAGTGAGGTGCCACCACTACACATGGGTAAAAGCAAACTTTCAAAGGACAAAAGAATATGCACCTTTTCTAAATGCACAAACACCACCCACATCACTGGCATATGAAAGCATCAGTCAGTCAGTTCTAAAGCCATATTGCCATTGGTAGGAAGAAACTTGATTTTTTTTATTTGTTGATGGTGCTCTTTTTCTTGATCTCAAATACATATTCCTTCAGTCTAAGGATATTTTTGCCCACAAGAAATTGTTTATGTAGGTCTTTTTTTAGAACTTCTTCTCCAGCAACCATTTGTTTTCAGAAATAAACTAAACTTAGTTGAATTCCAAAAAGCAAAAGAAACAGTCAGACCAAAGAGACTTGAGTTTTCCAATCTGCTTGTTAGTTGCTTAATTTTATGCTCAACTGCTGTAAGTTGCCGAGGCTATAAGGTATATTTGCTAGATTTCTGCGGCTCTGGTGAAACTATTGGGCCAAACCTGGTACTATGCTAATTGGTATCAGCAAAGAATTCAGCATAATATCCTCAAATAATTCTTTCAACAGTTTGACTTCCATTTAATCAACACAGGGAAAAAGAGCAGGACAGTTTAATAAACACATAGAACATTAATGTTTTGGATAAAAATAATTCAGTTTTGTATTAAAACTCACATAATTGAGTTATGTCTGTTTACTAGATTTCTGCCAAAAGACATTAGGCAGCAGGATGCTTTACAGTAAAACAAGCATACTGGCAGCTTTAAGATGTCAAAGGATTTGATGCAGTTACTCCATGGGGATATTTATATAAATGAATTATGTGAAAGAATTTTTGCTATTAAAAAAAATCAGAATGTGGACAAAACTTATCTCCTCCACTTGTAGATTCATCATTATGAAAGCTGAAGAGTAATTCTATCTCCATTTCTTAGCTATAATGATGAGCATTTAGTCAGGGAGATAATTTTTTTATGAAGAGACAAAAGCAGCTGTGAACAATAAAACTCCATGCTCATATCTATAATGCAGTTCCCTCCTCAGCATGTGCCCTTAATTTACATCTTGATATATTCAGGGATAAACTAACATTGCTGACAGCACTGTCTTCAAACATGAGTTTTACAGCAGGGTAATGCAGAACTGAACCTGACACAATTTCCATGCAAGTTCCAGCACTGAGGAGAAACCATGCGGGACTCTGTGTTCACGATCAGAGAAGTTGTAGAAACTATGGTGGCTGAGTGGTCTTGGGAAGACTTTAATACAGTGGAGCTCGGTTAAAATAGTAGCATTCTTGAGCTCTTGAAGAAAATATCAACTTGATATAAAAGACCAGATTTGAAGTTCCTATCCATTTAAATTGGGATTTACCACATTGAAGTCTTTTGTTCAATCAAGAAGACACACCACCTTAACAGACCATAAAATCAATGATCCCTTGTCCAAACCCCTGCTCAAAGCCAAGTCAACACTGAACTCAGCCCAGGCTGCTCAGGACTTTGTCCAGATGGTCTCAAGACCTCCAAGGATGGAGATGTCACAACCTCCATAGGCAGGAAACCTGCTCCAGTGCTTGACTGTCCTCATGGTGAAAACACTTGCCCTATATTCAGCCAGAATCTTCCCCATTTTAATTTCTGACCATTGTCTCTCATCCTCTCACCATTCACCAGCGTAAAGAGCTTGGCACTGTCTTTTAAGGAATTCCTCTTAGGTACTGGAAAACTGCTAGCAGCAAAAGGCCTTCTCTTCTCCAGGCTGAAGAAACCCAGTTCCCTCAGCCTCTCCTCATATACTGTGCTCCAACCCCTGAGCATCATGGTGGTGTTCCACTTAACTCACTCCAGTTTATCAGTCTTTTTTGTATTGAGAGTGCTGCAAACTGGATGTAGTATTCCAGCTGTGGTCTAACAAGTGCTGAGTAAAGAGGAGTAGTCATCTCCCTGGATCAACTGGTTATGCTCTACTTAATACAGCCCAACATGCTCTTAGCTCTCCCTGCTGCCAAGGAGCACTGCTGACCCATATTTAGGTTGCTGTCTACCAAGATTCCGAGGTCCTTTTCAGCAGAGCTGCTACCCAGCAGTGTCCAGCCTGTACTGATGCAGAGGGTTAGTTTGCCCCAGATACAGGACTTTGCATTTGACCTTGATGAAATGCATGAGGTACCTCTCTGCCCATTTCTGTAGTCAATCTAGGTTCCTGAATGGCTGCCCTACGCTGCAGTATAACATCTGTTCCCCCAGTTTTTTGTCATCAAAATTAGATGAGGTTGTATTCTATCTCCTCCTCCAAGATATTGATGAAGATACTAAACAGGAGAGATCCCAGGATAGACCCCTGTGAAAATCCACTTGCAACCAAACTCCAGATAGAGACTATTAACCACTGCCAGTTAAGCCTGATGACTGAGGCAGTTTATCACCATTCATCCAGACAATGAAGTCCCAACTTGGACATTATGGAAGACAGTGTCAAAATCTTTGCTAAAGCCAAGGTAAACAGCATACACTGCTGTTCACTCATCCACACATTTATCCATTTTAGTGTAGAAGGCAATCAGGTCTGTCAAGCATCATTTACCCTTAGTAAATCCATGTTAGCTACTCCCAGTCACCTGCTGAGAAGCTTTATTCTTTGCCTCCTGGCCACGCATGGAAGCATAGACATTACTGTGTATTTGGTCCTAACAATCATTATATGCTGTCTGAGGAGACTTAGTGGTATCAATAGGATCTAAAGGAGACAGAATCATCATAAAAATGATTCAGGTTAGAAGAAGCCACTGGAAACCATCCAGTCCAACCCTGCCCTCCCCTACTGAAAAAAGGGTCAACCTCAAAGTTAGATCAGGATGCTCAGGGTGTTGTCCAGGTAAAGTTTGAATACCTCCAAGGATGGAGATTCCACAACTTCTCTGGGCAGCTGCTTTCAGAGCTTACTCACCATCTATGAAAGAAGGTGTTTTTCTTACAAATAATTCAAATTTTGCTTGCTACAACTTGTGATCATTTCTTTTTTGTCAATACTGCTTATTAAAAACATGGCCAACAGCTAGCTAACAAGAAATGCTAAAGGCAAGGTTGTGCCTGAAAGCCCACCTTACTTCAGACTCTTAGCTCCTGAGTTGGAGGTTGAAAGGTCCACCTGAAATCCACAGCCTGGATTCCTCTCAGAGTAGGTCTGTCTCCATCTTTCAAAATAGGCGCAACTCTTTATATTTTTAAAACAGTTTATAGGGCAGAACACTTGCAAGGAATGTGGAAGTCTTGGGCTCTTCTTGACTTTCTCTGCCTATGGAGATCAAATACGCACCTGCAAGACTGCCCCAACTGTTAGGCTGTATTAATTCCAAGAGTTTAAGTCTCATAGCTTCAGAGGGAAGGAGGCAGTGTGCCTTTACAGCACAGGGGATAGAACTCTTGCTTAGGAAGGAAAGTTGAATTTCAGTCTATGTTTCTGGGACTACTTCTGCAGTTTTATGTTTTAACATCTAAACCAATATTTTATCTCAAATTACCTATTAAGTCCCCCTCATAATTAGATATAACGCTATCATCTGTCCCAATTCATGTGAGAGCTGATGACTATGCAGTATTTAAGATACTTTTAAGAGACTTGTTTTGTTTTGTCTGTTTCTGCAACTGAACTGCTTTGCTTAGTGGTCAGATTTTGGAATAAGTCAGATCAGAAGTGATATTTTCACCATTTAACCCTACTGGGACAAATATCCTGGACATACTATTTTGTGCTGATGTAATTCTCAACCCTGTGTTATTACAGATTATGTCTTTAAGGGTTGAGCTTCCCAGTTTGAGAACATCTACTCAAAAGTCATTCAAAACATTTTCTTTCCTAGTTGTGATTGTATATACTTCATGTATGTCAGTAACATTTTCTCTGACTGCAGCCTAGCCATTAAGACTGTTAGATAAGCCCTCATTCTCCATAGCATTTATCAAACTGATTATATCGCTTGATACAAACAAATTTCTAAACCTTCCAGTAGCTAATGCTTAAGCAAAAGAGGTTGAGCCATTGCTTACCTTTGAAAACCTGTAATGGGCAATCAATAGGCCATCCTGACATTGTACACAACCTTTAGTAACGATAAACTCTTCCAGAATTTTGCATGCAGGGTCTGCTTCTACTTTGCTATCTCTTTTTGTAGTCTTTCTTCAACACATATGCTAGAAGCCGTCATTATTACTACAGAATCAGAGGTTATCACCTAATTATTGTCCAAATAGAAGTTTGTCCTAGTCTTTCCCTTTAGTTTTTGTTTTAGCAACAGATTGCTAATTCTAATTTCTGTTTGCCTAGCCAAATGATTTAAATCATATAAAATATTTCTTCTTCTTTTCTGTGATATTTGACCATTTATCTGTTGCTTAACTATAAAGTGTGATATTTGATTACTTTGTGAAATTTTATTATTTTGTGAAAACTCTCATTTAGTGAAATCACTGGCTGTGCCATACAGCTGCTGCTTCTGGTTTGTGCTGTTTCTAAATAGCATGTTGCAAATTCAGCAAAGAGTATGCTTTGTCTTATAGAAATTTCCCATTAAAGCAGTAAGACAGTTATTGAGGCTGAGCTTGCACAGGGTGGTTCATTAAGAAGAAAGATAGTTTGGAAACAACAAAGCAATGCTCAAAAACGTTAAGGCACAACACCATAGGCACAATTTATCATGAGTAAAAAATTGTCCTCATCACTCTCTAGCATGTATTAATATTATGATATTACTGCAAAAATGAAATGTGCAATTTTTCCTATTTTTAAAAAATTTTAAACTCTAGTCTTTAAAAAGTTTAGGTTTATTCTGCCCCTTTACACAAGCAAATGTTGTGCCTTCTATTTCCCTAGTAAACCTGTTAAAAATAAGAGTCTCTGTTTTCAAAGAAAAATTAGTATCTTTGCCACTCAGCTTTACAGTTCTAGTAACTGGAGCATGGCCAGACCCTAGCTCTTGAGTTTTGATCACATTTGTAAGCCAGTCATTGGTTTTGTGTATCCAAATTTCTAGTGATAAGAACAGCTATAATTCCCTATTACTATTTATTTATCCTGATGCATGCAAGGAGAGGCACCAACTGTGCAACCTTTACTTGCTCATTCGAAGTGAGAGCGACTAGTGAGGTTTCTGATCGGGAAGTAATTTCCTGACAAAAATCTGTCTTCATTAGTTCTCATTCTATTTGCAGAAAACCTTTCCTTCAGTTTGAAACAGGTAAATTCATAATTATCAAGTGTGTCTGACAGGGAATGGCTGTCATGGGTCTATCTCAAGTATAAATGCTATTGAACTGTGTATGGAACATTGTTTTTACAGATGAGGGAGATTTTACCCTGTCCTATGTAGATGCAGAAAGAGAGGAGGGATGTCGAATACTTCTTTCTTTTCTATTTCTGCTGGTCAAAAGACAGACAAAGAAACAGATAGTATCAGTCTAAATACTACAGTTCTGTAGTCCAAAGTAGGAACAGTAGGAACAGTTGCCTAGCTGGAGGAGGTAGACAGACTGACCCATAGCTGACCTGGTTTATCTGTTGTCATTTGGCAGCATGTAATTTGGAAACGGGATAACTGTAATTATTTATGCAATAATTTTGAAGAGATTCTTCAAGTACACTCCAACTGCCATGCCAGCTGGCCTTACGCAGGCTTAGTACCTTGGGGAAGCTTAGACCAATTATGCTCTTCCTCCTATTATGGACCAGTGGGAAAAATGGGGATTTGTCTTCCAGCTGTAAAAACTAGTGGAAACAGGTAAAGAGCATTAAACTTTTTTTTACCTGTTGTTCTCTAACGTGTTGGTAGAATTCTCTAATCCACGTATCAAGGACTATCRGAGAGGAAGATGGGATCGGACAGAGCTGGCCTCATCAGCTCCTTTTGCATTGTAGCCGCTCTCCCTCCAAGATAGTAGAAAAAATGAGTCTTTATAAACTCTCGTCTACAGCAAAAATATCCCTTCTTTTCTCCAGTCCACTTGTTATTTCTGTGATGATGCCAAGGGAGAGACTGTGAACAGCATGGCAGAAAATTCTCATGATACTTAGAGGAAAGCCCCCACTGCCATGTCAGGCATAAACAGTGCTGTCTCCTGGCTGTGCCAGTAGGTGACTGATACCAGAAACTGGACAAAGAATAAAGTAGAACTACAGAAAGATGAGTTTAATGCTGGTACGTGGATGGTGTAGAGCATTTCCAAGAACTGGCCCTTCCAAGAATGATCTTTACGGAAGGCATTTCTTCCCAGACTGGTTATGGTTCTCTGAATGGTTGTTTCTGCCTGTGGACACAACCATGGCTGAAATAGTTGCAATTTCTCCACTCACTCCTGCAAGAAATGCTATTTCTCCTATATATATGATTCCAGCTACAGTGACTTGCAGAATTTTACTGAGTTGCTGTGCTGCTTTGTTTCTGGTTTATTCCTTTTAAAAAAAGAGAGAAAATGACATAGCAATTTATACAACTGGTTCAGACAAGGGGAATGTGATATCCATGAGCGCTCTCTCCCTTCCCTGTCCCTGTGTAATAGTTGTCCAGCTCTGCTGCATGTGATCACTGTCAACACGCTGCCTCAACTGATGTGACAGACTTCACCCTGTGGCGACCCCCAGCAGTGGCATTTCGCAGGATCCATTTGTCTCAAGTAAAGAACTAGTCTATTCAGGAATGGGATTGCAGTCTGGTACTTTCCGCTAGATGAGCACATCAAACATGACACTCATGAGGTTATCCTAACCTATCGAAAACCTATCTCAAAACACCACAACAGGGAAAATTCCACCTCGGGGGGGAAGCTGTAGAAGGGAGGTCAGCCTACACTTTTGGGTGGTTTTTACATATCATTTTAATAACTGTTATTTAAGAACTTAAACAGAATATTCAATGGAAAGGATAGGATAATAAGGAAGATGTTAAAGAGAAAAACTGTGCTTGTTTTCCCCTTGTAAGAACAAACAAATTTGCCTGTCACAGAGGCACATATCTTGCCAAATTCAACATTTGGTCAGATAATTAAAGTGGTCTATCTGGTTATCATTCACAGTTATAAAAGTATTTTTCCTGATAATCTCTCTGTGAGGAGAAAAAAGCCAAATTCTGGTCTCTGTTAAGAGCACAGAATTCATGGTCACATGTACTCATTAATATGGATAGCACCGAGTGCACGGGACCTGATGCGACTGACTGAAAAATCAATGCCTACACATGAGTCTTTCACGTTGTTATTTAGAATCAACAAAACACTGACCACTGAAACAGTATCTTTTGTGAAGTGCAGATAAATATTTTTAGTTTTGGAGTGCTAGTGTAAAGTGTAATGCAGAAGTGTTCTAGATACTGCTTTAGTTCTCTGAGGCCTGACTCCCCATTTTTTCCCCCCTGTTTTTTCTGGTTCTCAGGAAGATGTCCTGTTTTTGACAGGCACTTCCTGGCATACACATCCAAATAGTGTAGCCATACTTTTATTTATCTAACTGGCAAATGGAATTTATTGGAAAAAATATGTTATTAGTTTATATCAAATAAATGGAGATTTTTGAAGCTATGAAATATGGGGAGTTTTTGTGCATGTAAAGGAGATGGAAACTGCAAATTAGTCATTTTCCTAGGAGTCCTACTTCAGTCAAGACATTAAGGTTATTCCATTATGAAACTTTTTTCTCCTTACTTTTCAAAATAATATCTAAAGACTAAAATGATCATCAGTAACTCATTTTGTGTGGGTAGTAGAGGAGGAGGTTTTTTTTCAGGCAAGTATAAACTCCTACATATTGTGTTATTAGGAAGGTTAAGTACACAGTGACTTTCCAGGTACAAGTGAGCTAAAGAAGGAAAATGTAATGCCATTTCAGAATATGCAGTTTGCTTTTACTTATGGGAATGAAGCTATTCAAAGTCATAAAACCAGAAGTAAGTTGCTTTTCAGCTTCTCAGAGAAGATATTTGCTCTCAGGACAAGCACACATCTTTTAACTGTGTATAGGACTTCTGCATTTGGCATATTAAGTGAGAACGGTTGCCTTATATTTGCCTTGCTCATCAATCCATCTTGTGGCTCCCAATCACTGTAGGACAGGCTGAATTTCTACGTGAAGGAAGCAGTGAGGGCTACTGTTCATTTCCCTGAAGTAAAGACCTGCCAGCAATCATTGCTGATCCCATTGTGTGTACTGAATTACTACACGACTCTAACTGTCCTCTGCTGCTTTTTGGTCTCCATATAGGACAGCCATCCCAATGAATGCAAATTGTCTGTCAAAAAAAAAAAAAAGTACTCTTTTTTTCCCTCTAAGCAAAAGGAAAACAGGATTTTCTTGATGTTTTCCATGGACAGCATTCCTTTAGCATGTATCCAGAGATGGCTGTGGCTGGCAGATAATATATGGTTTCATTATGCATGCAGCAAAAGTAATACTATCAGAGGTGCCATAGGCTTGAACACATACAGACTCCCAAAGTGGTATAGACTGAGTTGATGATTAAGATAAAAATAAGCATTTCTTTTTTTTTTTTTTTAGGTTCCAATTGTCAGCCGCGATGTTTTTCACAGGATTAATTTCATATAGATAAGAACTTAATGGATGCATATATTTGCATGTTTTCTGAGGACAGAATGAAGAACATTAACTGGGTGTTATACTTGAGTGTGTAAAAAAGAAAATGTATTCCACAAACTTCTACTGGAGGTGGAAAAGAGGGGGAAGTTAAATTCTGCTTTATATTTAACTGTCTCATTTATTTCCTAACATAATTATGAAATTGTATGGGGTTTGGCTTGCATTTAGTCATTTTTCTGTCTGATTTTTTAGTAGCAATTATAGTTTCATTAACTGCCATCATAGTCTTACTCAGATTAGATAACTGAAATCTGTAAATATCTGAGCTGTAATTTCATGTGCCAAAATAAACATACCTGATATCTAGGAACAAATACAAAGTGATGGTGCTTATGCAGAATAATATGAAACATCTCCTAATTATATTATCACATTAGTTTAACACATAATTTCACAGGTTTTAGAGGAACTTTCTTTTACCATTCCCAAAGCAAGATCCCACTTAGCTGCAATATAGGCATAAATCACAATTCACGCTATCATGTTGTGGAACTTTCATACAAAAATATTTTAAAATGCAGAATATTTGCATTTTCTAGATTCATGCAGCTATAGGATCTTTTATCTGATCTCCATGCTTGGGAATAAATAGAAGACAAGCAGGCTTAGGTAAATATATTGCTTAAAGTGATTGAAGGGCATTTTGAACTAGGAAGACAAATTCCTCTCTAATTTGTTACAATTAAATGTATTTAGGAATACAGAACTTTCCTGAGAAGAGTCTATAATAGCATGAGGTTAGGGGGCCTTTTAATGGTTGGTTACAGTGGTCCTATAATCTACAGCTGTTTCAAAGCTAAGGAAAACTTCTTTCTACACCAGCTGCATGTCTCAGTCTTTTGGACTGAATACTCTTGGCTCTGTTCCTACTAACTATAAGCACCTCACAAGTGTGGTTCGCAACTTACCCAGTCCTTAAGAAGCATAGTTGCCACCTCTTATCAAACTGACAGTGTTCAGATAGGTTTGAAACGAAATAAAACAAATGTATCTGCATCTGCTTGCGTGATACAAGGCAAGTATACGTGGTTGAGGTGGAAGCCATTTCTCTTTATTATCATTTCTAATGCCAGAAGCAGTCACAGTCCAAGAATTGAGGTCAAAAATTGTAGTATCACTGAGCAGTTAGGTAGATTGATGGTTTGAGAATATTTTATTCTTCTTTCGGAGTTAATTTTCCCTAGAGCCTGGTCAGTGCATTTCTTGTTAATACTGCATTATCCTAAATGACCTAGCTGTTCTTTGTCCAACAAAGCTTTTCATTATGAACTTTTGACCTAATTATTTCCAATGCTGTATATAATTTTTCACATTTTCTATGTCCTACTGCCATATTAGGAAGTTACCTACATGAATAATTACCCTACTTTTGTCCTATATTTTTGTCATGTTTGAATGGAAAATCTCAAAGAGACTGGCAGAAGACGCCTGCTCCACAGAAATTACAGCATTGTACTCAACTACTGTAGTATAATAAAGTGGTTCAGAGCAACCTGCCAAAATCTCTCTCAAAATTTTATTCCTGTTTTTAGTGGGTCTGTTCTGGCAGTAGGTTTCAGAGAGGGAAACTGCCTTTCCCTTGTCCCTCTACAGAGATGTCCACTCTGCTAGAGACTCACTGCAGTATCTGGACTGCTCTGAATTAGTCTAAATGGTTTATGTTTAGATTGGCTCATTTTTTTCTGAGTTTCAAAAGCTTGACCTCTTAGAACTTTGCATTTCATTTTGAATTAAAAGATGATATAAATCCAAGATCATCTGTAGCAGTTGCACAAAAGAAATCTCAAATTGAAAAACTGCTCAACAAAATCATTATTTTTCGAGAAAAAGAGCCTTGATTCCTCCTCTATAGAACAATCAAATTTTGCAGAAAACACAGGAAAATCAAAGAACGTGCAACATATCAAAGGCAATGGAGCATCCAGAAATATTTTTCCATGAACATTTTAAGGGAACTAATGCTCATAAATAAAACTTATAAAATATTGGGATCAATTCTCCTTTTGTGAAGGGACAGAATCTGAACCAATATAAAGAAAAGTATGAGCAGGTAGAGCCACAGTGCTAGAGCTTATGCTAGATATAAACATGTTCTCTCAGGTGTATTCAGCTGTCTTTGGTGCATTCAGTTGGTTTCTGGAGTGAGTACAATTATTTGTGTTGATGAGGATCTGAACCTGGAAAACCTCATTTAGAAGCACAGATGGTTGTTTGTTATGGTTGCTGTCTGCATCCAGTGTACTCTACTGAATCAACTCTAATTGACAAGAGAAGGCTGATGCACATTAATGAGTGTTTGCTGTTGCCAGAGTTTTCCAAATCTTGATTAAATTAGGTTTAGGTGAGACTGCTGCTCATGATAAACATGCTGATTTACACTGGAGCTGACACAGTGATCTATGATCATAACATTACCTTGGTTACTGGAAGATTGCTTCTTCAAAAAATATATTTATATATATATATAAAATGCTCCATTTAATGCTGGCCTTTTTATTGCCATTCAGTGGGTAATAGCATTACCTTTTGTAATGGGCAAGGAAGCAGAATATGAAAAGATGTTCCCAAAATGACTTCTAGACAAGGAAAAATCACAGTATTATCTTTCTTACTGAGCCTTTCTTTTGATGTATTCCCATGAACAAGAGGGACTGGGAGGTGCCTGTGGTATATGATTCTGTCACAGCTGTGACACTAGGAAACAGGAAGCAATGAAATGGTGTGATGCTGCAAGACATGTATGAATATGAAACTAGTTTTTGAAGTTTTCCAGGATCTGTGAGTTTGGGGGTGCATACACTATACCATATTTCACTGGGTCAAAGCTTTGCCCCACTCCTTGATGAACTCATTAAAAACACAACAAAGAAATCCTCAAGGAATTTTCCCTCCCTCTAATCCTGTTCATGCTCTCTAGAATGAGAAGGGTTTATCCAACTGTTTGTTTTGGAGCCAAATATAAAGCTGCACATTACCAAAATTGTCAAAGGGAATTTCCAGTACAAATTTGGAAGTTCAGCAGCTCTTTGTCTTCAGGAAATGAATTTGTAGATGAATAGTTGAGCCAAAGCATATCTCAATATCATAATCTTTTGAGATGTGTCTAAGGGGCTGCATTTCATGGCTCAGTAGGAGAATTCTGACAGAAAGCATGTAACTGTCTAGTGACTCGTAGGATGTCTTTTCTTATTATTCAGATGTAATTATTTTCTTTGGTTTTCTTCTTTTCTGAAGTCTGTGACCAATAAAGAGGCCAAACCTACTGCAAACTTGAAGGAGCATTAAATTTAGATGAAATAGAAGCTCAGAATGAGAAACATTGCTTGAAATATACAGTGTAAGCATAGTGGAGCAAAATTATTGGAAATTTCTGAAATACCTGTCACCAATAGATTGCTCTACTTTAATATATTAAAATTAATGTATTATTTTACATATGAAAAAGTATGTTAGTGTGTCCATGTGGACTGTGTGTATGAAACACATACCTGATCTGACCATTTTTCCTTTTTTAAAATATTTGGGGATTTTACCTGTAGTCTTATTTAATATATACGCTCGATCTTCCAAGCTGACTAGTGACATTTTTACCTCTTACCTGAGTTTCAGAAATAAAAGTAGTGAGTATTAAAGAGAAGGAAAAAAAACTTAAAAAATGAAAAAAAGAGAAAAAGATTAAATAACAATTTTAAAGTATATCCACTTAACAAGGACTACTGACAAATAGAACACAAAAATAATTTAGACTGACCATGCTTCTAATTCCAAAATAAAATAAAAAGATAGATATAATTACTGCAAAATAATTATAATGAAAATGTTTACTAAGGCAGTTGAAACCCTGGCAATAATATTGAGCAATATGAGATATAATTATGTCTCCTGCTGTAAGAACAATTTTTGTTTCAATAGACTGCTTGTATCGATGAATTTCCTACAATATGAATGTTACTATGTTATTATCTCTTCATTTTAATTATCTTAGTTTTAAAACCCAGTTCCAGGACTATCCTGACAAATACAAGAAACATTGTAATCCATAAAATGCACTCTCACAGTTAAAGAGCAGGGATGGATTCCCTAGCTAATTCTTTTGAGCAGAAGCAAATGTTTGATCAAAATCTGTTCAGCAAATGAAAAGAATTGAAGCAGCCTGCAAGGGCATTTCTGTAATCCCCTCATCACATATTTCCTTGTATGTCATGCAAGTGAATAAGATCATATGTAAAGGGGAAGATTTAACCCCTTTGTGCTTTCAAACCATCAGTGGGGTAGGAGAGAGGTTCTGCAGGAAAAGTTAAGGTGTTAAGTTGACTCATGCAAATCAGGACCTTCAGAGCAGCAGCCTCTGAAATCCTCTTCCTGCTGTGCTCAGGGACAAATGGAGACAGAAAATAAAAGCTGGAATGCATGGTTGAGAAAATGAAATAGATTCGGATTTATTGGGAACTGAAAAAAGCTTTAGTAGCAAAGGGAGCCTGTACAAGAATGAAATAAAGACTTCATCTACACCAACGTGGAACCTGGCTGTTAATACTTAACATCAAAATTCTTACAAGAAGCTTAAAAAAAACCCTGAAGAATGGAAGAAAACCATCAGGCATGAAAGAAACTGCCATTTGGAGTGATGGATCCTCTGGGATTAAATTAAAAGCATTCTTCTAAATTTTAGTGAAAGGGGCAATCCAAAAGTGTGAAATATTTGCAGGTAACATGGAGGCTATTTGAAGACACCCTATTGGAAGCTCTCATGAGATGCAGGCCTCCTACACTGTAAGAAAAAAATCAGGGTAGCTAAACAGGAGGGAAAGGGACATTATTAAAAACAGAAAGGCTGCCTTCAAGAAGTTGAAGTCTTGTCCAACTTAGAGTAACCGAAGAGGCCACAGACACTGGCAGGTTAAAYGTAAAAGTACAATAAGACATGTTGAAGTAGATTTTGAGAAATGACTTGCAAAGGCATAAAAAGTAGTAATAAATTCTTTTTCAAACACATCAGGAGCAGAGAGTTTGCCAGAGAATTATTAGAGCCAATAGATAACCAAGGCATGAATGCGTTTCTCATGGACAAGCTTAGGGAAGTTTCCATGCTGAAACCCTTCTTTTTGGAGGAGGTGTTAGAGAATTTGTCTCTAATTGAAGTGTCAGTGGAATAGCTTATAGAACAAATTGACAGAATACACAAACCACCAGGACTGGATGGCTTTTGCCCAAGTTTTAAAGGAATGCAACTGGGAAATGGCTGAACTGCTAACCAGAGTATGTAACTTCTCACTTAAAACCACCTCAGTATAAGGTAGTGATGGGAAACACAAAACAACTTTTTAAAAAGGGATCCAGTGATCCCCGTCTCAAAATCTACATAGTAATAATACAGAAATATGGAGAAGGATCTATGCTTTAGAGCAGCTTCAGTATGAGGAGTAATTTACTAGGTGATGCTTTCCCTGCCTGGAAAAGAGACAACTGACATGCCACTGTGCAGAAAGAAGTGTGTTACAGAAAGCATCAAAAATTGTTCGTCGTCTTTTCTAATGCTTGAATGAGAAGACATCAGATTAAACTAGCTAGTGGCAGATTCAGAAGAAACAAAGAGAGTTCTTCAGACAATGTTTATTTAAGTTGTGTAGCCCCTTGTCAGAGTATATTGCGGATGCTAAAAAGTTATGTGTCCAGAATTTATTCATGAAGTTCATTAAAAAACAATACTGACTTGAGCATCTCGCAGGCCACAGATCAGTGGAGTCTGGAATGTATTACTACCTGTTTGCCTTGTTCTTATTTTCTACCAAAGGCATCTGCTGCTGTCTATTGTCAGAAGCAGAGTAAAGAGTTAGGTGGATCTAAAGCCAAAATGGTTTGTACAACCATTCTTATGTTCTGAAGAACACTCCAGAAGATGAAGTACTGAAAAATGAGAGAATAATTCTTGTGAGGCCATAAGTTACACCCAGAGCATGGCTAAGGAATTTAGCCACTTGAACCCCTCCGGATATTAATCTGGAATAGTATGTCTCTGCATGGGAAGGAGAGCTAAAATCTCTCTTGAGTCTGAGTCAACTGGTTTTAATATCATGCCTTCCATATTTTTGAGTCATCTGGCTTTGTAGTGTAGAAGACAGATTTAAGAATTTGCTGTGCAAAGTCTTTCAAGATCTCCCAAACTAACCGTGGACAGATTCAGACTAGCCCTTTCACTCAATTGCCGTGGCATCATATTCTTTTGGACTGAAGACCTGTTATTATCCCACTCCCTCAGAAGAAGTGCAGGTAAAGCAAATAAGAATTATACTTATTTATGACTTGATGCATAATGTAGAACATAGAGCCTTGTGCCATTTGAGATGCCCTACATGGTATCTACATGGAGCTTACCAGTAGGATGCAAGATCTATAAGAGATCAATGGCTATCTGAACTGGTATTTAAAGACCAGTCACAATATCCCAGAGTATCTTGAATGGCAGTAACACCTACATATAAGCAACTGAATTAAGCCATGAGTAGTTTTCCGCAGTTTTTCACCTGCCTGATACAATCATAGTTTCATCTCATCACGACCATTTCCTACTTCATTACAGTTACTGCAGCTTGACTCTCTAGCCAGCTAATTACCTTGTCTTCTCAGAAACAAATCAGATCAATCAAGTCCTTATGTTTAATATGCTAAAAACTCTTACTGAAAAAGTGGACATAAAGTATTTGTGAAAAATACATTTTTAACCATTTTTTTTGACAATATGGATTTAAAAAAAAAGATAACTTGCTGCAGAATTTTGGTCTTCCAAATCACATTCTTACCCTTATTTTCAGTTTCTTTTGCTCTGATTCTGCAGTCCTTACTGTCTGCTTATCCCTTCAGCTATGCATAAGACATCTGTGAACTATTTGGCTATGTTAATTGATAATGATGTATGTCACATGAAAGGTTTATAGGGCTTATTGTAGCCTGAAGAACACAGGGTGATATTTTATAAGAAATGCAAGACCTTACACCTACACAGGAAGTACTGACTGCAGAAATACAGGGTGGGAAATAACTGAATAGTACTAGGCTTATAGAAAAGGAATCAGAAGCTATACTGAAATGCAAGCTTAATGTTAATCCACTTTGTTATGCTGTTTTGTAAAAAGCAAATAAAAGCATCATCTGTAACAGATGTAAAATCATCTTTATGTAGGATTGGTAAGAATTTGCGCAGTTCTGTGTCCGTATTTGATAGAGATTTGCACTGATTTGAAAAGTCCTCACATGAGAGCAAAGAGAAAGATCAGAGGTTAGGGGATATGATTTACGGAAAAAGATTGAAGTCATGTTGTTTTAAATAAAGAGGAGATGACTGAGGGAGGATGTAAGTATCCAAATACCTGAAAGACTGTTGCAAAGGGGAAAGGAACAATTGTTCTCCATGTTCTCCGTGATTTGGGCATACTCTGATAAAATAATCCAAATATTTCCATGCAAAATTTTCCTCAACCCAAAGCAAAGTGCAATATATCAATCCAGAATCTTTGGATTATATTTTCCCTGTTTTCTTACCCAAGGGCTCCCATCTCAGCACAGTGCAATCTCAGAACTTTCAGGAGACTTGTACTCACTTCCTAAGTGCATGCTCCTAACTCTAAAGCAAGGAGCATGTGCTTTAATACACTAATTTTGATGTAGTTTTAGAAAAAGTTAACAATGGAAGAAAAATATTGACCAAAGTTTTCAAAATTTTGGCCCAAGACTTTTTTTTCTTTTTTATTAATGCTAAAATGATTCTTTAATTTAGGCCCCTAAACAAAATAGCTTTATGTTCAAATACCCTGGATTTGGCAGACAGTGGAAGACACCCAAAAGATCTGTGGGTGCTGGGCACTGAAGCCAGGCCAGGCACTTCTAATCTAGGTGTCTAAATATGGATTTAGCTGCCTCCCTTGAGGCACCCAAATTTGAAAGTGATTGGCTGCAATCCCTGCCGAAGTCGGTCACACCATTCTCTACATGGTCTGTGTGCCATGGTTCTAGTAGCGGTTGTTTTAATTGGAAAGAGTTTAGTTTTCATTTTTCTGTTGAGAAACCTGGCCAGTCCCAATTATGGAAACAAACCTTCATCATAAAACTTTTTTAAAAAACAGAAATTCTCCTGGGGAAGTCACAGGCAGGGCAGAGCTAGCTTTTCCAGAAGAGCTGACAGTTGTTTACATTTTAATGTAGAGGAACCCAGCAAGTCTGCAAGTTTATTTTTAGTAGCTGTAAACTGAGTTATTTAACTCCTTTTTTTCTGTAACCAGAGCTGGGACATAAAAATGATTAATACAATGACAAACTGGTGCCCAACCTCACGCTAGAGTTTGGATGGTGATGAATATTGTGTTAATCAGAGAGCAGTAGGATTCTTTCACATTGTATTTCTTGCAGTGCCTCCTCTAAATATTTGTGATCTGACAGCTTCTGTGCTTAGAATAGTTCTGGTTGCCACAAAAAATAGTCTGGGTTATTATCTGTGAACAGGATGAACCTGCATTCCTCCTTGTGCGGCAAAACTGGCAAAGAAAATATTGTTAGCGGTGTCCTGGCTTCATCTCTGCTAGCAGAAATGCTGCCAGATAGAGCAATGAAAGCTGTGGCAGTTGCCCTGTCAGGGGCTGTGAGTGAGCTAGGACAAGCCAAAAGCTATGTGAGGAAATGTGCAGGACCACCTCCATTTATGCCACCAGCGATGCAGGACTTTGGCTTGAGGTCCCCAGCATGGCGTCAGGGAAGGCGCCCTGGGTAGTGTGAGCTGCTCCTTGCTAGGGGGAAACCACTCATTCAACACTGCTGTCSCATGCGCTTCGCAGACAAAGGAGGTTGCTGAAGCAAATTCATTTCCTTTTGTAACTCTGCAGCAGACCCCTGCAAGACAACAAACTTGCAAAAACGGTGTAAAATTGGAATTGCCTCAATTATAAGTCAATCCAGTAGCAGGAACTCAGCTTGGAGGCCACATTTTCTAGAAGAACTAGGCTGCTCTTTCAAAACTGCTGCCACAGGCTGCACACAAGTAATGACCAGGTTGTAGGGTGTCAAAAATATTCCAGCCAGGAGTCATAACAGATGGGTGTGTTAAAATAAGCATGCATGAACCAGTATTTCTAAATGATGTACAGAGTGAAAAATAAATATTCATCAGGTTTCACTGTACAGTCATGTGTTTGTGGTCAAACAAATAGCTCTAATAAAAAGGAGAGGAGAAACAGTCATATAACTTAAAATGGAGGGCTGGTAGCTGCAGAGGTTTGGTTTCTGTTCATGACTGAACTGCAGATTTCTGTGCTTTTCTCTGGCACATCATTTAAATTCAGAGTCTGTTTCCCCAGGTGTCTCCAAAGCCATGCAATTTAATTAGCTAGCCTCCAAGGGGGCTGGAACAATACCTACAAAATATTTGCAGATGCTCCTGATCCGGGACGCACAGCAGAAGGGCAAAGCAATATTTACCTGGGTTTTGAAGAGAATTACAAGCAATCTTTTTGTTTTGTTTTTAACTAAAAGCCAAATTATATAACAAATTATGGAGCTATTCTGTCAGAGAGCTTTCAGAAAAATATCTAGGGTGTTTGGTGTGTGAAACCTTTATTGACGTTGTCACCTTACAAGTCTTGTTGTACTGTTCTTACTGTTATTATTAAGCATATTCAAAGTTTGTCAGAAAGACATAGCTCAATTAGGATAAAGCCTCTAGAGTCTGTGTAGTTCTGTACAAATACTCATTTAAGTATTCTATGTAGAATTTTGCATGGCATATCTTATACAGCCCTACTAAAGTCAAGGAGGACAATTTGGATAGATTTGGCATTGCAGCCATTTTCTGATCTCACTAACACAAATTCTTCATTCATGAGACCCTGAATTACTGCTCTATTAGAGAAGTTAATGTTAACAACCTAATATTGTCTATGTATTTCTTTCTAAAACACATGCCTGCTGAATGACAAGAGAGTAGGCAAACTGTCTTTAAGGATCAAATCTTAAGCCAAGGTTTCATGTGCAGTTTGGACAAGGAAATACATAGTATTTTGCAGAGGTGGTCTTAGTCTTTGAACTTAATAGCAGGTTGTGAAATACAGGTGAAGAAAGCTGAGTTGAGATTTTCATGAAAAGTTTTTCTTTCTGTTTAACCAAATAAATACCAATACCTGACTTGCTGGGGATTGCCAACAGTTATGAGCCAAACATTTCAATGTAGTCTGACAGATACTAGCAACACCACTGAATATGAACATTGTCAGACTGCTGTCTTTGGACTCCCATCTCAGTCCCAGGTTGTAGCTTCTTGTCTGTTGCCCCATGTAAGTGGGATCCTACCAATCCTTAGCTGACAGTGACCTAAACATGCACCTTCCCACAGTTTAGGAAGGGGAACTTTAAACTTAGAAAAAGCTGTGCTCAGTAATACTAAATTGCC
The DNA here is from genome assembly GCF_003343035.1 of Apteryx rowi. Taxonomy (NCBI): domain Eukaryota; kingdom Metazoa; phylum Chordata; class Aves; order Apterygiformes; family Apterygidae; genus Apteryx; species Apteryx rowi. The sequence continues at coordinate 2,111,408 of NW_020451049.1, read as the reverse complement.
TACACAGATAACAGTTGCCCCATCAGAAAACTAATGGACCAGGTCATGATGGATCAGGCAGATCCATATAAATCAGCCTGTGAAGCATCTCTCACATAGTCTGAAAGAAGGAAAAACTTACATTTCAAGGAGGGCAGGCCTGGCTTAAAGGGTTAGAAAGCTCTGGTTGTAGTTAGTGAGATGGTGTCACATCACAAAGTCTAATTATTGAGATTTTAGACCCGTTTGAGAGAAGGGAAGAGGGCCTGCATTTCTGGGTTGTGTGGGACAGAAGTTTTCATGGAAAGGACAGACTTCTATATGCATCACCAGATTTAATTTACAGGAAATCTGTACCTATTTTGGCACTTCATTCCCAAGGAGAAGAAAAACTTCAAAATAGTTGCATTGTAGGAGAGATTTAATCATTTCCTCATTTCCAGTCAAAGGACATGGACAAAGATGTCTTCCCCTTTGAGGCTCAGTGCAAAAGGCTTCACCAGGTAATGCATATTAAGAGATACCACCAACATCATCACATAGGAGGTCACAGTAAGAAAACCTTCTCTTTTTAGTTTAGCAGACTTTCTAACTGAAATATTTCATGCCCATTTTCTTTATTGGAGGTTAACTAAGGTCTTTGTATGTGCAAGATCTTTGCAAGTGTTTGTGAGTCAAATGTGGAAAATTAGTTTTCTCAAAAGACTGAGATGAGTCTTATCTTGAAGAGTGCAAGAGCGCTGTGTTTCAGGGAGCTATACATTGTAAAGCTATCTTCTTAAGTTGAAAAGAGTCCCATGGTCTCCCTAACATACTAATCATGGATGACAAATAGTAAGATATTAAATTCTAAAAATAAACTGACAGATGGAATCTATACAATTTAAATTAGGTTTGATCCTGTAATGAAAAAATGACAGTACCAACTCTCAGATATAAAGCTGCGATTACTGGTAGAAAAATCACTTGTCTTAGGCTAACCTAAGCAGCACTGAAAGATACTTATTGTTTGGAACACAAATTTAGCAGAACAATAAAAAGAGAACATTACCATTTGAGTGCACAATTTTGGGTTTATCAAGTGACTCCATAAATTGCAAGACAATGAGAAACAAATTACTAGAATATGGATAATGTTTCTCATTGGACAGTATATCTTAGTCCCACAGAAAATATTACAAATGGACAAGATAAGAACTATCAAACTAATTCTGTACTCTTTTTATGTAAGACCAGCATCCTCTGCATTTGTAACTGTTTAATGTCTAATTATTGTCTTTTATAACTCATGTACTTTTAAGATGAGCTCACTTGAGCCATAAAAAGGTTCTGAAATTAACCCTCTGCTACTTAGTTTGCAGCTTGTCCCTCACTAACATACAGAGTATAAATGTTTAAAAAATGGTAGTCAAGACTTATGTTGACATACATTCACCTTTTGGGGGAAGAGGAAGGAAGCACTTTCAGGCAATTTGCCATGAGAAATGATTGATTTTAGTATTGACCTGTTTTGAAGTCTAAATAGCCACAGTAGGGAAGCAGTAGTTGAAGTGGGGCAGCAAGGTTATCATTGCAGTTTATTTGACTCACTGTTCAGAGGAGTGTGTAAGAAAAAATGTAATACAAAAACAGGGCAGAGTTTATGTGGTCTAACACTGAGTAGACTCAGCTAGCATACTAGGAAAAATTAGACAAACTCCTAGCCTCACAGGCTGTAAGATTTGAGGAGGGGTCTGTGTGCCAAAAAGCTTCCCTACTTCTTTTCAGCTTTGTTAGCTGGCCTAATGATTTTAGTTCTACCCACAAAGATTGCCAATGCCCTTACACCATCAGGACTGGAAAAATATAGTAGCAGAATAATTTGGGTTTTGGTGCAGATAAGCAGCTGCAGAGTGAACAGTAGGGAAGGTTGTACATAGGAATTTGGTGCCCTGGCCTTGGACCCTGTCCTGCTTCCCTCCTTACTGTGCAGATGTAGCTAAGCCAGCCCATCCACCCCAAGCCCAGCCCAAATACACCGTAGGCGGTGTATGCAGCAAGACTCTCACTTCACTGGGCAGCATGACAACTGTGCAAATTCTTCAGAAGACTGATCTTCAGCTTTGCATGAAGATGCTAGTTAGAGAGCATCATTCTTCTGGCTGATAAATTACTATTTTAGCTGTATGTACAGAAATATATGGCTTTTGGTGTAGATGTTGTTAATAGAAGAAAAGGCAATAAGTTGGTACTTACATCAGGGCTGAAACCAGTGATGATTTTTATTAGGGAGAAAACTTCCTATACTGCCATCCTGATAGTTCACATTATGTTTACAAACTGGGCATATTTGGGTATTTGTTATTAAATATCATATGAAATTATTTTTCTATTTTCTATTTAGCTTTTTCTTTCATTTCTTCATGTTTTAATGTCTGTGACTGCAAGGCCTACATGCCACAATAATATTCCTAATGAATGTTAGAAAATGGTATTCTTTAATACCGTATTCTAATATAACCTACACTAGGGTCCGCATGGGAAAATTGTGTTTTAAGTACAGTGAAATGCAAAGAATAAACTCTTAATCGTCCTACTAGGCTATAAATAAAGGCCAGAGGAAATGAACTATGCCAGTGAAAATGTGCAGGTCTCACTCTTTCTTTTAACTCCCGTAATCCATAAGATTAAGTACATCTTGCATTCTCTTTAATGTGACCTTTCTTCCTTTCTTCATTTTACGTGCTTGTGTAATGTAGCATGCTGTGGACAATTCTCTGTGATTTTTATTTTGAATCAATGTTGAAGTGAAGTATTGCCTTTTGGGTCTTAAAAAGGATGACCTTCTTAACCAATACAAAATGCATGAATTTTTCATGACTCTGCAGCAAGTAATAGTGTCACATGCTGGCACTGCTAACAAGCAGCTTTATTTTTTATTTAAGTGTATGGGCAACAATCAAAGTTCTTCTGAGACAGAAGAAGCATCATTCACTCTCTGCTTTGTCTCTTAGTGAAAAAGGAAAAGCAAAATGACTTCAGCAGGAGAACTGGTTTGTTTTCTGTTCGGATCATTCTGCTTCACTAAAAGGGCAGGTGGCATCTTTCAGACCGCAAGGTGCTGATATGTGTCACTTGTCTGAGGAAAGGTGAAAAAACACTCGATTTTAATCATTGTGGTTGAGAACACTTTAAAGCTAACTGAATCTCTTATAGGCATAATTTCAGAAGGAAGGGACCGCAAGGGAGATGGCTGTGGAAACAGTTACTGCATACCAGGCCCTCCTGCTTGCTTTTATGTAGTGAGAATTGTGCTGTGCTCGTCAGCATGTTCATGTGTTCTCAGCAGCTACAATAACAATAGGGCCATAAATTGTAACTAAGATCTTGGTCTCAGGATCTGTGTTCTTTGTTCCCTTTCTCTTGCCCATCGGGAAGGTACACCATCTGATTCTGACTTTGACCAGCCTTGTGGTACAAATGTGACACGAGAGCATGTGTAGCGCTAACTGGTGGCTAGAGATGGGCAATGGCGGAGGAACACTGATTTAGTGGAATTGAGTGGAGTGTAAATCCAAGCATAATTGGGACGCAAGGGATAAATTAAATCCTGAAATATATATTCTGAAATATATCTCCTGAATTGCAAGTCCTACTGCAATCAGGAAGAACTGATTCCTTATACCTAGTGCTCAGTTTAACTCCTATTTGTATATTTCATATTCTAAAGGTCCACTCTGTCAGGTATATGAGCACCTTTAATTTTAAAAGCTAGCAAAGATTTCAAGACATTAAATTTATGCTGCGTATGATTTTCAATCTGCTGAAAGATTTTAAAACATAGGTCTACCACCCCACTTCATTCTACTTCCTGCCTATGCCCTGAGGATTGTCTCCCTTTGGAGAGTACAGACTTCTGGGGGCAGATCAACAGGATGAAACCATCATTGAGTAAGCATCAAATGTGCTTGCTCATGAGTTCTCCTCCAAAAACAAATGCACCGCCCTGAAACAACATAATCCTGGAGCTGAAAGCACATTAGCTATGCCCTCTGTGTCAGTAAAGCTAGCCAGGCTGGATGTAGCACTGCACTGGGGCAGTTCTGCTGCTCTCAGTACCAGGGCTAATACCAGGGTCTCTGGGCTATTCTTCATCATCAGTGGAGACATAGGTATGAGGCCTTTCATCTGAAATCAAATCCTTGATTTTAGCTTTGGAATTGCTAACAAATCCATTACGACTCTGTATAAAGCCTTGTATAAAGATCTTGGCATTCATGGGTGAGTTTATAATTAGGAAGTGTTGCTCCAAGATCTTTTTTTAAAAATTTAGTAGCTCATTTAGTCTCAAGTTACTCCTCAGTTTAGCAAATGCAGATGATGAAGGCTACTGAAATGTTGGGATAAAGTCCAGTGCTCTGTCCAAATTAAGTTGTCAGTCTAGAAGTACCAATATGGAACTTTCTGCAGTTAGTAGATGTCTGTTGTGAGAGACACTGATAACAAACATAAGGTAGCTGTTTAAAAGAGATGGTAACGTGACCATTGCAGTCACTTACCAAAGGATCTCAAGTATGATTCTCCTTTTCTTGAAGTATTTATATTGACCTTGTGTGTCTGCTAGAAGCAGAAAATACACAGATCTACTGTCTGCCAGGTCTACTGCTTGCATGCAGAAGATCAGTCTCTGAGATTATTGAGGTCCCTTCTAGTCTTAAAACTGATTTTTCAGGAGCCTGTCTGTGGCTGAGCTTACAATCAGATCTTCTCCTTCTGTAGTCAAATACTTGGAAATGGAACAAATGAAATGGAAATTCTGCCAGGGGAGCATGGTAAGATTAGATTTCTTCTCTGGGTACCCTCACTGAGCAGTACAGCCCTCTCCCACAGTCTCCACTCTGCACATAAAATCAGAAAAGCCTTTTTAGGGAAGAGGATGCTGTGAAATCAGCTTAAGGAAAAGCAGTAACAATATAAATAAGTGGATAATGAAATATCCATCCCATGGATATTACTTGTCAATAATCTTTCACTCAGTTCTCACCTATTATAGTATGTTGTCTCCTTTAACACAGGACTTTTCCCCTCAAGCACACCATACTGACAGCTTGGTGGCTGTGGTGAGCATCAGTGGGCCTTTCTCTAGCCCATGGATGAGTACTCCCTGGCTCTCTCCTGATGCTTATCATCAATCAGGTCAAGTGATTTCTATGATATAGCTGCTAATTCATATTCAGAGCCACACTGTAGTCCACTCAGCTTTATTGCTACCCCTGCAGCATGAGCAAAGTGTCACTTTCAGCACTTTTGCACTCTGTGCTATCATCTCTGCATAGTGTTTTTGCAGCCTCTGTGAAGAAGGGCTTGCTGCATGTTGAACCTCTGAGCAAAATCCTTGATGTGTTGTTTGTCTCTTTCCCTCCCTTCTTATCCCTCTCTTCTACTCTTTTTCTCTTTTCTCTCTCCCTCTCAGCTCAAAGCCCTTTCCCAACCTATTTGGTGGCTGTGTACATTTCTGGTAAGTCCCCAAAGTGGCACTGGAGAGGTAGAAAACGTGTCAATTAATTCTCTCTAGCTTTACTTACTCTTGACCACCAGGAGTATTTAAAAAAGTATATCATGTCCTTTTTCACATCAGTTATCTTATCTTTAAATGCATGGAAGCCCTATACATCAAGCTGGATCCTGGTCCATGTTCTAAGATTTGCAGAAGGCATTAAACCTTCAGCTTCTGTTCTCTTCAGTGAGTGTTGAGGAAACTCAGTGATGTGTGTGGTGGAAGCAAAATGGGAAAGCAGATGTCGATGGTGATTATGTCCTCCTCCTGCAGAACATTAACAAAAGAGCTAGGCACAAACAGTCCTGGAGGTTCCTGCAGAGCACTGGTGACAACTTCTTGACACAGGTGGTGGAGGAGCCAACAAGGAGAGGTGTGCKGCTGGACCTCGTACTAACAAACAAAGAAGGACTGGTGGAAGATGTGAAGGTCGGGGGCTACCTTGGCTGCAGTGACCATGAGATGGTGGAGTTCAGGATCCTGCAAGGAGGCAGCAGGGCACTAAGTAAGAT
>NW_020451049.1:2082949-2103421 GCF_003343035.1 Apteryx rowi | reverse complement strand
ACATGCTCTAGGTGACCCTGCTTGAGCAGGGGGGTTGGACTAGATGATCTCCAGAGGTCCCTTCCAACCTCAACCATTCTGTGATTCTGTGAAAAGCTTTCCCCCTGAGAATCCGTGTCTTCTCTCTTGCATGTTGAAAACACATACATTAATGCTGATAATACTGAAACTGAGCTACTGTAAGATCTTGTCTTGTAACTGTTCCTATTCTTAACCCTTAAAACTGGCTGCTGCTTGGCATTCCTGAATACAGAAAAATTGTAACAATACTTTGTAAAGCCAGAATGAAAATCTCTCATGAGAATTTTTCTCTGACTGCAGCAAATGATTAGAGGTATTAGACTATCCCTACCTTCAAATGATTAGAGGTATTACACTATCACTACCTTCATGGGTTCCCCGAGAAGTATAAATCAGCACAGCCTCACTAACTGGAAAGGAGACAGACTGCTGTAAACCACTGCATTGTTTGCCAGATAATTTGGAAAACAGAAAGGAGGAAAGGAGAGAATATTCAAAACAAAGAGCCATCTGTGGCAAGACACTGATTAACCCCTGCCCTTATCTCCCTCACATCCTTTTCAACCCTAGTCCCATCAATGACAGGACAAAGTCAATATCTTTCAAAACTGAACATTCCTGCAAAAGGCAGGTTTTTAGCACCACAAAGTTTAAATTGGGGACCTATTGAAGTCCTTTAAAGTTTCAGGTTGCTTTATAATATCATAGCATGCAAGTACATCTCCTGTAAAAATGAAAAGGATAGCAAAATCCTTGTAGATTTCATTTAGCTCTTTCAAATTTCTCCCTTTTTGTAGTTATGGCTCTGTTTGGGGTTTTTCTTTGGGAAGGGAAAAAGTGGGAAAGATACTTGTTTTCTTTCCCAGGAGTGATTAGAGCACCACTTCCCTTCCTCTGTGTAGCAGGGGGTTGGCTTTTGGTTGAGGAAGGCCAAGTTTGATTCCCTCTTGGACATACAAACTTCATTTTTTGAATGGCTCAGAACTGAGCTATCAGAGTACCAGCTCCCATCTATGGCTTGTGTTTAATGCCTCTGCCACACTCTTTGGCCCAGAAGGTCTGGGAGCGTGGGACAAGTTCAAGACCTGAAATTGAACCCCTTCTGGGAAAGTGCATTGTGCTAACTGAGAGAGACCCCTGGGACGATCCACTTTAAATAGCATTTTTTTCTAAGTGCTACAGTTCATGTGAAAATGCACACAGCACTAGTTCTTGCAAATGTTTCACCTCAGATTGTACTCTATGTAAAAGAACGGTCTCAAGCAGTTGCTGGATTTACAGGATGCAGACAGGAATAAGAAGGAAGGAGCAAAAGTTGATTGTTCTAATACGTAGGTACAGAGGCTGGATTTTCATTGTCTCCTAGTGCCCCCTTTCTCATTCGGGGCTGCCCAGGGGAATGCATGGGAGAAGGCAAAGCTGTAGCTTCCCAGAACACCCAAATGAAGCTTGCCAGACACATGGTGGCCATCAGAAGGATGTAACAATTAGTTTAGCTATATAAATAAACATGGATGAATTCCTCCCCTTGTTTGCTCAGGGTAACTCTACTGCATGACACATGCTTAGGTCAGTGCTGCACGGAAAAGAAAGAGCAGTAGTTTGGACTGAAAACTCTGCCACATTGCAAAAGCCAGGTAGAGAGAGATTTTGACTGGCTTTTACTTGAGTATACAGGCGGGAAGAGTACAAAGAACATCTCTCCAAAGTGTCTGAGTTGGGAATTTTGCACTTTTTTGTGCTGTCCTGAGCTTTTATGCAGTGTTCATGACCAGGATAACAGAGCAGATGCTAAGGTCAAACGCTGTGGAAGTCTATGAGGGAGACCCGGCCTCCTGCATTGTTCTCAGTGCCTAGAACAAAGGAGCCAGCGAGTTGGAGAGTCACTGGGCAATAAATGTTGTTTGCTCTGTTTTCCTTTCCCTCATGTTTCTTCCCACAACTTAGACTTTGTTCATTTGCAAGTAAACCTGGCTCAACTGAAGTGAATTTACAGCCATTCTAGCCTCTTTCAAAAGAAAGTTGCATGTCTGGGCATGGCACTTGGTACCAATATCTCTGTTCCTGCAGAATGCAAACATGGAAGATAGAAGAGAAAAGCAACCTTATACATTGCTGGGAAAGACACTGAAGAGTGAACCTTGATCAATGTCTTATTCACTACAACTATCTTTTTAATTAAAGGACAGTCATAGCGTGGGCTCTTTTCTGCTCCTGTGCTTTATGGTTACTGGACACACTCCAAGGATTACAGTGAGGATACCCAAAGGACTGCATATAAACTGCTTTGTATGCTGAAAGCAGTAAATTAATAGTACTGTGGTGGTGGTGCAGAGCCATACTGACACAATTTTGCTACTTTCAGGACAGAAGCCAGTATCTCAGAATGTGTTAGAGCACTGAAAGCTACACTGAAATGAGGACAGATTGCCCAAGCAGAACACCAGGCAACAGCTTCTGGAATCTGGGCTAGCTGGCATGGACCTTGTGGAAGAGTCTCTGTGCAAAACCACATTTTATTACAGAGATGCACTTGTGCTATACAGATGAACCAGCTTGTTCAGAGCTAAACTTAGGCTCTTACATTGCATTGCAAAACTGAGATAGGCCCTAAATCTCTCTTTCATACTACCTAGTAGTACATTTGAGGCCATTATTCTGTAGTAACCTACCTCACCAGTAGACCCTAGCTTCCCCCATTCTGGAGAGCAAAGATTTCAAACATACATCTCCTTTCATTTCCCTATTGTATGAGGTAACTTCAGCAATAGGGAATATGGAGATAAACATGTATTTCAACACAAGGAACCATAGCAACAATAGCTTCAGTAAGACTGGAAACACTTCTCTAATGGAAGAAATGAAATAGCAATATCCTGAGTCTTTACTGCAAGTTGCTGAATGCCAGGTTCAAACCAGCTCCACTCTGGCTTATTGCTTTTTATAGCAAAATACTGGAAATGCCATTGGCCCATTTAAAATCTGCCTCCCAACAAAAGCCTGCATGTATCTTATATGGCTGCCTCCATGAAGAAATATTGTTGGATTTAATTTTGAATACAATGAAAAAGACCTCACTGCCTAGACCTGGTTTTGTGACCAATTGTTTAGGACCTCTCCTTGCTAGAGCTGTGGTCTAATGTTCTGTGTAGTTCTTCATGGTGTAAGGTAGGGTCTAGAAAGGTGCTTGGAAAGAGTCCTAGAAAGGTAAGTAGCAAGTTCTGCTAACCCAGAAAGAGCACTATGCTAGACCAGTGCTCCACAGCTTTCTGTGTTATGGCTTGCATGGCTCATTTAATGAGACCCCATGAAATCTACATAACTTTATATACCTGTCCTCCAGTGGCACAAAGTAACAGTATGACTAGTTTAGGTTGTCAATGGGATTTTCTGTCCTGTGCAGCAGAGCCTTTCCCTTCCCCACCTCACACACATGCACTAAGTTCATACAATGTGTATCTAATACAGCTGCAGAATACTGGCTGTGGTTGTGAAAAAGAAAGGGCACAGTGGGACGCTGAGGTGATCTCCCAGTGCTGGTATATCCTGAGATGGTGTGCTCTAGCTGGAGACTCCCAAGCCTGAGAGCAAATGAGAGGTATACTGTTATCTCTGCTAGCTAATCTCAGTGGTCTCAGCATCTTTCTGTAAAAATGATTCACGTGGCACAGATTTTGTTTAGTTGAACAATATTACTTTATGTTTAATCTTTGCTCATTATGTGTGAGAGCTTATCCTAAAACCAATAAATTGTCAATGGTAATTTCTCTGAGAAAGTTAAATATTACCTTTTTTTAAACTCCCTTTTTTAATATTGCCCAATGTTACAGATTGTTTTCGCCATCATACACACACATCACTACTATCATGATAAGTAACAAGTCTCTTCACTGGTCATTAGCTAGTCCTTTCAAGTCCCAAGATAAACAAACAAAACTGTTTTCAGGCTAAGTTTCACTCCAGGGAGCTTTTCCTTGTGTTCTTGTGGTAAGTGTAAATGAAGAGGCTGAAAATTTCATAAGCATTCCCAGTGTTTGGGACTGTACCCTCACAGGAGGTACCATACTGCCATCTTTTTCCCACTTCTAGCATTAGGGTTAACACAATCTTTGTTGTTTGCCACATCGTCTTCTCTAATTTGCCACACTCACCAAAAGCTAATGCTACATTTATGAACACGTGTGCCCTAAACTATTATTTATGATTTCTATTTTTATATAGGATAAGCAGTATTTTCTGCTGTGCAAAAGCAAGCATGTATAGGTTACTAACCAACAGTTGCAGAACAACAACGAAAGTGTTTGTGGAAATAAAACTTTGCAGATAGTTGATTGCTTTAGGTTTCCATATAGTATCACTTTTATACAAGTTACTTGTGTAAAGATTAAAAATTGTGTAAAATAATAGGCTTAAAATCTGAATGTTTTCCTGGGGAAATCTGCCTTATCAAATATTACTTAACAAGGATGCTAATGACTACATTATTACTTAACTCTGATGTTCAGTTCCTTAAATGAAGGAAACAGGAAAAGCATAGTAAGAATAATATTGCTGTTAACAAAGTTAGCAACTTTGCATAAAAATTCAAAATTTCCGTGGTGAATTCTGGTCCTCTGGCTAGATATACCATGAAAATCTGATTGACTGTAACCATGAAAAATGTTTTACATAATCTGCAAATTTTAAAAATGATTGATAGATGTTGAAAGGAGACATACTGTTCCTGAAGTCTAAACTTTTCCCAGTAATTACCCCGAGAAGGGATGACTAATTACAGAACTCTGTATGCTATACAATATACATAGCAGACAAATAAACTGGAGAGTTTTGATTTAGGTGTTCTCCATTTGGTAGAAGGAGTTAACCTATTTTTGGAAAGAGACCTGTGTGCCTGAAGGCTGATAAAAGTCTTCATACCGTGCTTTGTAAAATCAAAACATTTTCCGATTCTGCTGTAAGTCAAGGTCAAAGCTTTTGAATTCAGTACAATATGTAAAATTACTCAAAGCACAATTACATTATTATTATTATTAAAATTGCCATTACTTTAGTTCAGCACTGCAAGTGCTTGACATGCAAAACAGGAGACATAAGTTCTTATAACACAATAGATATGTAACATTCAGCAGAGGTTGAACGTGGCAAGGCTGGTGAGATTTCTGTTGCCTTCATATTATCATCCTCTTAAGCTAACATCTGATTTTCAGGAATATTGATCATGTGAAAAATATTTGTAGAAGCCTATTCTATGCTCATAAATTAATTTGGTGCCTATGTCATAAACTGAATTACAGTATGTGGTATAATATAAATAAAAGGATTGCTGATACTTAAATAAATAGTTGCTAAAATTTGCCAGACTTTTTTTAACTTCCAGTGCTAATCTGGAAGTACTAAGTAAGGAAAGAATTTTAAGAAAAAATACTTGTTCCTAAACTAAATCAGAAGATAAGTTGTCAAGTAGCCAACCACTGATGCCCCACTATGTGTGCATATGAAGATGCTTGGGAGGTTTGCCATATGCCACCTGGCCTCTGCAGAAAAGACCATTGTAAGAATAACTACATGAGAATGATTACATGAGAAAAATTGCTCAGTGGCAGGTGAGGATACGGGAAAAAAAACATCGAATATGATGTGACAGCAAAGTGTCCAAATGTTACTGTTTTGAAGTGAATGGAAAGAATTCAGGAAGTTTGGTAGGCCTCTCCAAGGCCAATGGATAGGTGCACATCATAGACTCATACTTTAGTCAGGTACTTTTCAAATGTAGTGGCTATATTGTACTATGCATTCTTAACTTTAGCGTAATTTAGTGTAACCAGACAAAACAGATACATTTTGTTCTTCAGCCTGGTATGATGATATTTGGCATTCAAGAAAGTAAGAACATGAGGAACATATGAATAAGAGTTGCCCCTAAATTGTGTATTGAAGTACATGACTTCAACCTTTTATTTTTCTTTTTTGTTATTTTTCATTACCAGTTCTATTTTTTCCTTTGATTTATATGCAGTCACAACATAAGCAAAGCCATGGAAGGTATGCTTCTTCAACCAAGAAATGTTTGAAGAAAATGTATAAAGTTTTGAAGGCAAATTTGTGTTCTTTCGGAAGTAGTGTTTTCTTTCAGGCTTCAAAAATTTTTCTTTGAGGCTCAGCTAGCTTCCCTGATAACTGGTCTCTGTTGGTCTTATAATCAATGGCTCCTTAAAGCTATGATAAAAGATTGAAATATAGGCAGAGACTGACTTACATGGGAGAAGAGGTTGCAAGGGCTGCATACCTAAAACAGAGGGGAAGCTTATTCAGATCAGTCAGTGATGAATAGGTGTGTGAGGAAAAGGATAAACAAGTGGTGTGAGGGAGAATTGTCTCCCCAGTTCTCTATCCATGTGAAAAGTGCTTTATTGAATTATCATTCCCAAAAAAGTATGTTAGGGATTACAGTGTTAGACTTTGTAAGGAAAGGAGTGATGACTAAGACCAGAAGCCAGAATTTTTCAAATTGGCCTAAGAAGGTCAGACCCTCACCTGGAGAAAATCAATCTCCTTTAAGCTACATGGAAAAATATGGCTAGTGTTCCTTTTCTAGGGTCTCAGTGCCATTGAACTTCTGGGCTTCTAGACAGATTTTGGGCCATGATAACAGACTTACAACTCTTTGGTTCAAAATTAGCTGACTTGAAGGGTCCCATACAATAGGAAGAGCAGTCTTGGAATCTCCCCCCAAATCATGGCCGGTATAAAACTTGGGTTTCCAAGAGGAACTTGTGTTCCTTTTGGGTAAGAGGAAGGGCTATTGCATCATATCTGCTCTTGGGCACTGCATTTAGGACTTCTTATTTGTGAACTGTTCCACCAGCTGGAGCCCTGCTGCCACAAGAACAGCATGTCTGGGCCTGGGAGAACCTCTGCCTCCAGTCACGCTTTGGAGTTTGGAGGTCAAAAGTGTCTGGTAACCCCAGTCAGTGCATTCACCAAAATTTCCTATAAAAGGTTTTGCAGTTTTAAGCTGAAGTAGTGCCTATAGAGACATTAGTTGAAGAGTATGTCACTGAGAGAAAGAATTACATTACATTCTTCCCTGTACCTTGGCATTGAATGGAAATTCCCGACATAGAGCCCTTTAATGCAGACTGACCCTGGGTCTTTAGTTGAGTTTTGAAAACACAGTTTATTTGTAGTGGAAACCTTAGGAAGGCTTCAAAAGCTGGAGTGCAAAGGCCACTGGATTTGGAGCATTTTGTAGCCTGAAGCCTGTACTCATTTTTATTTAACTTGGTTCTGGTGGCCTTCAACATTTCCAGATTTAAAACCACCTTCAGATTAACAAAAAAAAAAAGTGTTTCTGAGACATCTTGGAAAAAATATGGTGAGATAAACTGATTTTAGAAGGAGTAGGATGAGAGGGTGAAAGGAAGCCTGAAATGCCATTGTGAATTCTTCATTTCAACTGCAAATGGGAACAGTATAGCACTGCTTCAAAAGGGAGTTTTATACTAATGACAGCAAATGGTGCTTAACATGGTAGGCTATAATGATTTACCAACATTTATCTTCTGCAAAGAACATTCATCTTCCTGTATTCTTGCAGATGAACTGGCTGTCTTCTATGTTTTATCATTCATTTGCTCTCCTGCACTGACTGACTACCTGCAAATGCCATTTATGTTTCTGAATGCTGAGAGAAGACTGCATAATTATTTGACAGTGGTTTAACCTATAAAGATAAGTGCTTCAGAAAGCAGCTCCATGTTCTGTGCATTGATAATTATTTTAACTCCATATGTTAATATTCCCCTCACTTAGACATTTCATGTTGATTTCCTAGGAATGTTTTTGGTTTTCACTATTTTTGAAAGTTTTTTATTTACTTAATCAGGAATAGGTTGACAATGAATTTAGAATTCAAGCATAGTCTTTAACAGAGTTTTACTGAATTCTGCCTATCACAATTCAGACAGAGTACAGAATCCAAAGCTGCTATAGTGTAATCTATAAATCATATTCTTTTCATTGGTTTTCTGACATTTCAAACAACTGCTGCAAGCAAGTGATGAATGAAGGGTGAAGTGTTCTGCACTTAACCGGGTCCTGCCCTGTTGCCTAGTGTTACAGTGTGCTGTGAAATGGATTCTCAGGTTCACCGTGAGGGCGTCTGTACTTGCGCACTGATTCTTACACGTCTCAGGTTCCTTACAGGCCTGCGTGGGGCCTGCATAAATCCTCCAAGTATGGGGTGAGATTTTCACTGCAATAAAATGAAGAAAAAATCAGTGGGGCTTGTGCTTCAAAGTCCCCTGAGGACATCTGAAGTCCCACTTTTTGAGCTCCTGAAGAGAGGATGAGGTGCAGTCTTGACGAGAATGGTTATCTCTGGTGTTAGTACTGAAAACAGTGCAAGGAAGTGTTTGGGGACAGGCTTCTACAGCAGGATGTCCCTTCCCACAGTGCCAAAGGAGAAAGTCAGATTAAAGGCAGAATCTGAAGAATTTTCAGATTGCCAATGAAAGGCCTACAGCAGCTGTGGCAATTATTGTGGTTGTTTTTGGAGCAGGGAAGTATTTTCCATATTTGCATACTAGCTAAGGAAAAGCAAGTCTCTTACTCTTTTTAAGAAGTCTTGTAGTCATATTTTTCTCGTTGTATTTTGTCTGGTCCTCTTATGCATCAGTGAGACATTAGTTTTCCCTTCTTTCTTGTGGGCTTTCAGCTTCTTTAAAAGTCTAGAATTTCAATCAAAATCATAAGAGAATGAGTTCACCAGCTAATCAGTTTTTTGTCTTTCCTTCCCAGTCCCCAGAAAGATATTCAGCTGAGCAAGAAACTCCTTATTGCAACCGTTTTTGCCTCTGAAATATTTTCTTGAAGAGAAAAATCAGAAAGATGATTTTTTCCTATAAAGAATGAACATTTGACTTCTGAGTTCTCCTCCTTTCTGCTCTGTCTCCCTTGTTATGCATATATATGCATATATATGCATATAGCTGTAGTGTAATGCATATTCTGTTATATTTCAAACAATATTTATGGTGTGGTGATACTAATCCGTGGCAATCTCTTTTTGAAAATGTACAAACCAGATGTAGGGATTTTGTTGACTGTAGCAATATAAAATAAACATCATTCCCCTGAGCTGAAAAATATGACTTCTTAACAGGGACCCAAATCATAGGGTTGGATAAAGTTCCAAATTCTCCCAGAATTTAGAAGGGATGATGATCTTGTTAGGGCTTTCATTCAAATGTCTTTTATAAAACATTCCCACAGACATGCACATAGGAAGCTACTGGGCCCAAGTACATCTCTCTCTTCAAGTCAATCTTAGCATGATATCAATGAAAGTGGGAAGAGGCCTATTACAAATCGTGGTTTCAAGAGTCAGCAGCTGTAACGGTATTTAGGCAATGAGGTGAGAATCCAGACACAGTGAGCCTGGAGAGGCTCTAGCATGGCTTGGTCACAACCACACTGCACAGCACTAGGCACTGGGTCCCCCAGCCCTCCATGTGGTGCACTTGGTGCCTTAGGGTATAACTGTTACTTTTTGTGGGGTTTCTTTTTTCAGTTCAGTGTCTGAAATAATGTGATGGCTCAGCTGTAACCCACCAGAGTCATGAAACTTTCTTCTGTCATGAAACTGAGAATATGTATAGTAGGAGGACATGTAAGGGTACAAAGCCTTCTGTTAGATGAATGCATTTTGGTTTCAAGAAAGCTATTTGGTTCACTCAGAGAAGGGAGTCCAGGATGGTATTGTAATATTTATGCAGTGTGGATCTACAAGGAACAGGGCTCATCATGAGGTGGGGAGTTAAATTGTTTAACAGCCTATACATATCCTATGGGTGGTTGGTAGCCTCACAACCGTTTTTATGCAGGAGGGATATCTGCCCCAGTCTTTAGTGATGGTACATGCAGGCAGTTTTGTTGACTTCAGTAAAGCTCTGTTGATTGCCCCAGCAAAGTTTTGGATACATTTTGTACATTTCAGCTATTTTACCTCTTTTTGTTTTGAGGAGGGCATTTTCAATAACTGTGTTTCTGTTTATGAGGAATGAGGAAAGGAGTGAGAAGGAATCCTTTTTTGTCTCAAAGTATTGATAATACAATTTTTAGTCTTTTAAAAAGTTTATTGTCCTTATGTTTTTGGAGCACAGTGTGTTTGGATAGCTTACAAACTTCACAAGGATCATTTCATTATTAATTATAAATTCTTTTCACTTCATATTACACATGCACTCTTTTTCCACTTACAGTGGCTATTGTACATATCAGTTTTTTTCCTGCAGTCATTTGTTTCTTTGGCACAGCTACCCTGTTATGGCAGACGATCAGCATTTTAACTATAATTTAAAGTTTAGATTGACCTGGGTCCTTTAGATAATTCTATCCTTCATTCATATGAAGCTCTTTTTTTTTTTTCCAGGCACTATTGTTGGTTTTTCAATTTCAGTGTAATTTAGAGAGTGTTTGTATTGGATACATTTAAAGTACTCCAAGTTGAAAACCTTCAAAGGGGGTTGTTTTCTGGTGTACCTATGTGGACTGGTATGTGGATGACATGCTCAAATTATCTTAGATATGTGGGTCAGCTGTTCTCAAGGGTTTACTTACATTAGGGAAAAGTTCTGCAGCACATTTCCAATAGTTTTTTTAGCAATTGTGATAGCTGTAGTGTAAATAGCTCTCTGGGACTTGCCTACTGGGGTTAGTCAGTGCTGCTAATGTGGAAAAATCAGTGTTTTTGCTAAACATGATAAATCAGCCTATCATGTTTGCATATCTGTGGCTTGGCCCTGAGTATCTCTGCTTCTGATCCTTATCCCTCTCATTTTAGTAGATATTGGCTGCTGCCTTTAGCAGAAGCCACAGAAATTTGTTCTGTCTAGTGCATTAGACACACTTCATAGTTGTCTTATCTATTTCTGTCCTTGAGATTTAACCCTTCCCAATAACTCAAAAGAGAGCAATCTATTTATCAGTTGGTGAGTGTCTCAACTGGCAGTTTACTCATACATATGCCTCTGTGTGTGAAGATTCAGATTCAGCAAAGTGCCTGGGTATACACAGAAATTAAAACTTCTCAGCACTTTATTAAACCATATGGATGACATGAAAGCCACTTCGGCTGGGAGTACCCAAACTCACTATCTGTTCCTATCCCAGATCTTTGCCATATGAATGATGTAGGAGAAGTAAAGACAACAGAGGACTGGTAGAGGAAGTTATCCTAAGTTATTCGAAGAGGGATGAATTATTTCTGCCACTCCTTCTAAACTTTTCCATAAACTTCCATTAGAAAACAGCAGTGGGGTTTCTGAGCTTCTGCTTTTCCTAGACTCAGTCATGTTATTTTTGAGATAATTCAGATTGACTCAGATTCACTGTGCTGTAAAGCCTGAGAAACTGCATTGAGTCTAAATGTGCTTAGGTGGGTGTAACCGTAGCAGGAGAATTTGGCAGCACAGTTGTAAAAAGGAACTAAAAAGGAACAGGTTTGCATGTAACTTGGGCAGCAGGGAATGAGGAGAGATGTGCAAATCCACTCCAGCCTGACACTTTGACCACTAGCTCATTCCCTCCAACTGGAGTTATGATACTATATATAGAAAATCAAAGCAATACAAGCTTACAAGCCTGTCGACACCTCGATCCGACATGATACAACACGATTTCTGTTCAGCTGGAGTGTTTTCCCTCTCCCTAGCTGAAAAGTTCCTGTCCTAGCTATAGAATTAGTAACCACTGTCTCCTCAAACAGATAATGTTTCTGAACATGCTTTTTCTACTCCAAATCGCAGCAAACACTAGACTCTGTGAATCTGTTCCAGTCCTCTGGGAATTTGCCACTGGGACTGGTGATTGCCTTGGATCCAAAGAGATCCTGAAGATAAATGCCAGGTTCTTTTTTCTTATCAGTTTCTCAGCTCTAAAGAATCAGTGGCATTCAGCCTCCCACTTTCTACATTCTTCCCATTCAATCTCTACCCAGTATTGTCGAGTTTTTGGTCACCACATCCAGATCTCTGTTTATCCCAGGGTTCTGGGAGATTTTTAATATAAACTCTAATCCATTCCCATGTGAGCAGTGCAACAGTTCTCAGTGATGCAGGTAAGGAACATGCTATTATTTGTACCAAATAATTGATTTCTGGAGAATGAATCAGATCCTTTTATAGACATCTATAATAAAAAGCTTTGCTTTTGCCCAGCTCCAGGAAACTAAAAACACTGCACATTACTATTAGTTTGTAGAAAAAGAGCTAGAGAAAACATTCCCATAATATTAAGACAATTTTTTTTACCCTAAAGTCAAAAAATTGAAATAACTCTGTTTAATGTAGTAAGATTTTAGAAATTTACTTGCAAAAGTTTTCTGAATCTTTCTAAATTAAGTAAATTATTCATCCTGTTGTCTTCACTACTCTATCTGTGGCTATACAGCCTGCAAGAAAAGGCCCAAATATGAAACAGAGCGTGTCTGGAAAAAGAAGCTTTAAAATAGCACTTGGCATTTTCCAGTTTATTGCACTGAATGTTAATGCACATTGGGAATTCATAAACACAGAGAAATGATTTAGATTTCCCTTGCTGTATAACAAACACAGCAGGACAGAGAAGTGCAAAACCTGATATTATGATTATAGCCAGGATCTACTTATGTGAATACTATTTTAATCCCACCTAGTTTCTTGCTCATCTGCTAGGCTGTACCTGTATTCGACCTATAAGTAAAGGTTGGGTGAAGTGCATATAGGACAGCTTTAGTTCACCTAATTCAGGTATTAGCATGCATGGCCATGTGTATACAGGTGAGTTAACAGAGGTGAGTCTGTAGACCCAAGCATTGGCATGTGATTGCCCCATAGGTGCCTGCTGCTGTCGTGCTCCCTAGGCCAGCTGTGGTCAATGCCAATGAGCTCCCCCAGGAACTGTCTGGACACAGCCAGCGGTGTCCAGCGATGTCCAGAGGCCAGTGATGGCTCCCAGTTGACGCTATATCCAAGGCCTCTCTATTTCAGGAAATGAAGAAAACGTAGCCACGTAGACGTGAGCTGTGCTGTGACACTTGCCCTCAGGGCCAGCAAACGGGCACAGCTTGTTCTAGTTACTAGTGTAGGCATAGCCCATGCAACCCAGTTTTAGCTACATGAGCAAGTACACAGAGTCTGCGGTGCGCTCCCTTCAAAGCCAGCGCCCTGCAAATCCCACACTTGCTGTGCTCCCTGCTCTGGTAGCTGGGTTTGAGGAAGGCTCTGTATGCGTGGCCCCTACAGCTGGTTACAGCGGGGCCTGCAGCAGCCGAAGGCGAACCCGTGACCGAGCTGATGAGGCTGCTAGCTGTGTTAGGGACTCTATTCTGAGACAGAGAAAAGGGGAAAGGTGTTAAAACATGATTCGCCTTCTTTTGAACTGGCATCTTCATTTTCAATAGAAAAGCGTGACTGATGTACTCTATGTGCTAATCGCCACCTTGTACTCTGCCAAAACTACGTCAGATCATCTTGGTGGCACTTGTCAGTGAAATGTAAAGCGATCTTCTTGTTTTGGGAAAACAAACTCAATACATATAAACATGTATATGTACACATATAAATATATACACATATAAATACACACACACACACATATATATGTAATCTTATTCATTCTTCCTTAGTCCTTTTGGTTCCCTTTCAGTTCCAGGGTAAGATAAGTAATATTCCCTCTTGTCAGTTTTATTCATGTTTTTGAAGAAACGTTACCAAAATTTTTTTGAAGCAGTTTACTTGTCATGGCGATGGTTGCCTATCAGGTATTTTGTTTGACCTAGAATTTTGGACAAAAGGTAAAATAGATTTTTTGATAGACAAACTGTGTATGTTCGCCTAATGGAAAATCTCCATGACTGTATGCAGTAAATTGATTTCATATGATTCTAGCTAATTAAACAATTTGAAAGACATCCCTGGCAGATGGGATGGAAAGCTAAAATGTAAACAGAAGCGAACCCCTATTCAAAGCAAAAATAACATCTCTGCTATCCCTCTGGCAATGTTCATGCTGTCCAGTCAAGTGACTGAAATTCCTAAGCGAGAGAGTTACTCCACAGCTTCTGTTTCACCGACTGATCAGCACAAGAATAAATGCCTTTTTAGTGTAGATTAAATTGTGTATCTTCAACCAAGGCTTCCCAGGTAATGCAAAGTAATTGCACAAATTGTGTTATATCACTCTAATCTTTTTGTTGTCTGTGACAGAACATAATAGAAATGCTGGTTATTTCTACAGACATCATGCAGTACTGTGCAAAGAGATCCAGTCCTGGAAAATCAGGACATCATCAGCCCGGACTCTGAGCTAACCCGCCCTGCTCAAAAGCAAGGTGTATCAGCTAGAGCAGAACGCCCCAGTAACATGACCACACTGCATCCAAACCTGAGCAGCTCAGGTAACTGCATGACTCTGCCTGGTACAATAGGGACACATCCCGAGGATAAATCAGCTCATATGAAATAGCAAAGGTCAGAATTATGCCAGTTGACACCATCTGAAGATTTGAATCATGTTTTGTAATTGGGAGACATGCCTGAATTTGAGAATGAATCATAGGTGTCCAGTGTATTCCCTCCATTTCTGAGCTGTAACCTTTGCCAGGTCCAGCTTGCTTGCATTCTTAAATATAATGCCACATTTTCAGTGGAAGAAAAGAAGGTTACATTTTCTTTTAGTATTTAGAAACAGTACTTAGGTTATTTAGTTACTGAATCAGCATGACTTTTTGCTATACACAAGGCTGTGTGCATTCAAAATATGAGAATGAAAATGAGTTTCTGTTTAATACTCTTCCATATAATATTTTTAATTTTTTTAAAAACGTGGAAGTTACAGTCAAGTCATCCAGAAGCCTAAAGACCTACTTCTGTTTTGAAGGTTTGTTTTAAAATTTCAGTCTAGATTTCTTCTTTCCCACAATTATGCCATAATTAAGATATTGGTTTACTGTTTACAAAGCTTTTATTCAAAGCATAGATTGGTGTAGGAAAGCTGAAGAATCAAAAGTAATACTGTAATATGTAAGTCTAAATGAGTTCTATGAGATGTAGGTCAGTCAAAACCAGACATCATATTCCTGAGGTTAGTCACTTGATGATATGACTGTCACCTAAACTAAACTGATTTTAAAAACTTGCTGTATACTTATATTCATCTTTAGGTACCTAAATTCCTTCAAAGATCTGCTCTGAAAGTTCAGTGCTACACTCAAACAGTGTATATAATTAGATGCCTTATGTTTCAAGAGGATGATGAAAGGTTAGGGACATGTGTTGAACTGGTTTTCCAAGATGCTCTCCCTCATCTTTAATCTGGCACCTAGAGAGCAGTGGTGAAAATGTCCACGGTCTTCACTGGGGCAAAGCCCAGGAAATACTAAAGAAGCTTTTGAAAACATATTTGAAGTTTGAGACCTGTGAAGCTTCAAAGCTCTGTGTTGTCCAGCATAAGAATGAAACCTAGAACTGCCAACAGTTTTATGAAAAATGAAAATCAAGGATGCCACTGTCGACTACCCAAAAGGCACATGAGGGGCATGGGTTATGAACTGGACTCTGGAATTACCTGGTCCTGGTGGGGCTAGGTATCACTCTGAGTAGAAACCAATTAAAAGAAAATGGTTTTGACAAATTCACAACTTTGAACAAAAAGTGTTTCTTCAAAAAATTCTACCTTTGACATTCAGTACTTGTCTCTTATTTCAGCTTTATAATAAATGCCAGAATTGGAAATATTAGTAATGTCCTCTCTTCCTTCCCAGTCTGTCACTGCTTTTGACTACATCATTTTTTCCTGTTCTAAATAATGGCATATGGCACATGACATAAAGACGGGGCAGAGTCACTAGTCTGTTTCTTTCTAGCAGGATCATTTTGTGTACGCTTATCAGATTCCTAGTCCACTGAATTGTATCCCCTACTAAGGTAGGGCTGTGAAAAAAAAAACAGACTGCTATACCTGGTGCCCTCAAAATCATTCACTTTTTATTGTGGCTGTATCTTCTTTCTTTTATCTATTTTCTCTACAAAAGACTTGATGCTAATGGAGTTTTARTGTGGCTTCTACTGCAAGCCTATTTTTTCATTTCCACAGTAAGAAGGGGATAGTCTTTTCAGAAAATAAAGCGTGAATCACCCTCATCACTATTAACCAACTTTCTTATTCTTATGGTCATTTCTCTTTTCTCTTCCAGTAAATCAGTAAAGAGATCACTTTTATTTCTTACTAATCACCTACAGCAGTCRCTTCTTAGCTTTATCTCAGAAGAAGTTTTTCCATGTTTGGAATTAACATTGTTCCTGGCAAAAAAGCTTGGTAGTCATCATCATCATCATCAGATTATTGTTTGACTCAATACTGAATCATATGTAGATGAAGACACTGTTACACGTAACCTATCAGTCTCTGCTTTTATCATTGTATGTGGTTTCTTAGTTTTCCCTTTAGCCAGCAATAGAGCAAATGTATTCTAGATAATACTGAAAAAGTGAATGTTTCTATATTCTGTAGCACTTTTCTGTAAATTTGATTTGACATAGATTATGAGCCTTCTTGGACCAAAGAGCCTTCTTGAAACGCTGTGAGCAGACCATCTGACATAACACCAACTCAGACATAAGATTTAGAGTACAAAGACCTGTATCTCAAAAGAGATAATTAAATAATAGGATTTCAGCACTGGAGACTGTTGTAGCAAGCAGGGATTCCCAACTGTAAACAACCTCATCCCCGGATGTGCCTGCTAAACAACTTTATGGACACTGCTTCCATAATATCCTTGTGGTGGCTGCATTCATTGTTCTTATTTATACATTCAAAGACCAAAAGCTTCTGAAGTTACAAAGCTTATAAAAAAATTATTGTAGTTAAGCTTTTGGGTATGCCGGAGATGTCTGCCAAAAAAAAGAAGCACATCAGCCATACTGCGTAAATAGATTTGTTTAGAGCCCTCTATAAGCCTAACCAGCAATTCAACAACATCCTTTGAGACACTGGCTGAGGCACCATGAGCACCGAAGGCAGGAGCAGGGATAACAAGGTGCTTCATCTCTGTGGGACCTTGCTGAGGGCAGGTCCAGCCTTGGGCTGGGGCCCCTGCCGGGGCTTGTGCCTCACGGACTCTCCCCAACCCTACTTCCACTTCGGGTAGATCCCACGCTTCCTTCCCAGGCACCCGCTCCTTGCTCCTGCCTTCTCTCTGGAAGTCTTAGCTGGGGGCAACGTCTCACCTCCATCAAACATTGATGGTATTTTCAAGCTCAGTGCACAGATGATAGCACTAAATTCACATTGCGTTAGCCAGATGCTTACAGAGGGGGGCCAATTTTCAGAGGCACTCAGTACCTCTGAAAATGAGTGGATGATCAAGTCTTCTCTGCGGTACACATTTGTGTGAGTTGTTACAAAGGACACTTATCTCAATCTGTGAGAAACATTTCTTTAATTTGGGATGATTTTTTTCCCCTTTTCAGTCACTACCCTTTCGAATTAGGGGCAAGGGCTTGTCTCAGGGAGGTAAAAAAAGGCCAGTTATCCCTGGCTGAGAAATGTCCTCTGGAGAAATCACCGTCACAGATGCTCACGGAGCAAAAGGCTGCAAATGGATTTTTAAATCAACTGAATACTGCTCTGACAACTGTGAAATGGTTATCTATGTAAAACAAGATGAGGATAGTGGTAATCCCATGTCATGTCATACACCTGCAGGAATTACGAAAGATTTCATAAGAGTCCTCTCCCTCTCTTACAGGGCCTGAATCTAATTTCTCATGTACAGTGGCAGAGCTGGAACTGTAACACTGCCCAGGAGGAGCGAATGAAACTGGGACAAGTTCGCCATACTGTTCAATTTCTTTTAAACATGGCCACAGCCCCAGGAAATTGAATTTATGACACTACCACAAGCAAGTAGCTTACCCACAGGGAGACTTATCTTCATTGATTCTTAAAGTTTTGATTTATTTTTGTGATTACAAGAGTGGGAAAAGGCGAGAAAATACTAATGTTTAAAAAGATCTACAAGAAGAAATAGTGGTAGGAAATGTGTTCAGGAGATTAATGCTTTAGGGAAGTGTCACTCTTTTTATGTATGATCCATCCATCTACAGAAAAATTCTGCATCCAAACAGCCTTGCTCAGTTCAGTAAAACCCCAGTAATACACTTTTCTGAGTTTTCTATACTTCTGTATTTCCATTTTTCATTGCCATTTTAGTAAAGCTGAGAAACATTGATTTTTCTTATCCCAAGCACTGCAAAAAATCTTAAAAAGAGCATTTCAGTAAATCAAAAAGCAGAAAATGAATAAATAAATCAGTCTAATGGGATATGGCAAGCCATAAGGTTTGGAATCCCATGCTTAATTTAATTTCCAATTTTTCAAAGTAGGTCATAATTTTTTTAAAAATGTGTTTTTTGTAGATTTCCCTTTGTTTAGATATTTTGAAAGTTGCTCTTTGCGTTCTAAATCAGAAAGCCTTTTAAAATTAATTTCAGTGTTCATTATTGAAAACATTCTGACTTTCAATCATCTTTATTTAAAACTGTCTTAAACTTTTCAAGAAAATAAAAAAGACAAGAAGGGTTGAAATTTTCCATTACCTTTTGCCAGTATTTATTAGACTGCATCACTAGTAGCCTACAGACTATATACAGTGCTTTTTTTCTTCAAGGAAAGAAGAGCTCTAAGTTGTTAATTCACAGACATTTCTTTTCTTTTCAAGTTTTGCATATTTTTCTGACACATGATTATTCTTTGGTATGTTAAAATGTAAGTCCCTCCTCTTTTGCTTTTCTATAATTTAAATAATTACTTGAATAAAGCCTGTGAATTATGGCTTTCACATTTCCCAGTTCAATCATGCTAATTTATCTTCCGCCAGAGAATTTCAAACAAAATTACTGTCTCGTTCTGAGGCATGATGTTAATGAAAGATATTAATTACTTCTTAGAAGGCGTATTCTTTAACTAGAGCACAAATTGAAAAAGAGGTTTGCCAGAAAAGAACAAACTCTGCTTTAGTCCTCCCTCTTCTCACACACACAGAATTTCTCTCACCCAGACTCATACAAAAATGCCTTTTTGTTCTCACTCTCATTGAAAACCTTTCTGTTTCTTCTGTATCCTCACTGACCACTGGTGCCATCACTTTTTTTAATGGCATCTAAGATACATTTACTTTGAAAATTCATCTTCCTAGCTCTGAAAAAATACATGAAGATCTCTTGTGTCTAATCAAAGCAAATAGACTATATTCTACACTTTCTGAATATCAAGAAAATCCTTTCTTGTTCAGTTTCAAATACTACACTCTGCAGATAAGCCAGGCAATTTTAACTAAAATTTTCATAGAAAAAGGATATGTAATAAAAAATACTGAGCAAAAGTGCTGAAGGCATATCAAAAGTTTTACACAGCTTGAATTGTTCACCATTGAGGAAGAAAATCTCTTCAGATTTACTTATGCTTGTAGGTATGTGTTTGCGAAAGCATGGTTGGATCAGTTTTTAAAAGCTATATAGAAATCCTAAATTGTTGCTTATGAGGTTTGCAAATTTGTTTCTGCTTTTCTCTTGCTGGGGTTTGGGAGTTGCGATTTTTTTAGGATTCTTCAGCTTCCTATCACAAAATTTTGTGTGTGTACAACTTGGAATCTTAATCCAAAACTGTCCTTTCATATGACTTCTGAAGGGTGCTCACCTGAGTTATGGAAAATCATTTTTAAAACTTGCAGATAGGAAATGTGTCTTCATGGGAGATTAACCAGGTTCTATTTTCATCAATAACAGTCTAATGAGAGAAAAGGTGCATTAAAATTCCAGAGTTTGGGTGGACCTGGCTCGCTTCCACAAGGAATTTGTGGAAGTGGGTCTATTTATGCATACCACAGGCAGCACCATGGTTTACACTAGCCAGAACTATTAACTTCCTAATTAATTAATTTAAATTCATCTAAATGACAAAGAGCAATCTTCTGTTCACTTCTATCACTTGGAAAAAATAAAAAATGCAAGTTTTGAATGCAACACCAACRTTCTCCACCTACATAACATTTTGTAATGGGGATAAAGAAGCTATTTTAAATCAATATGGAGATAATCTGCAGTGGAAGAGATCGGGCTAACATTTTGTTGCCTCTTCTGTCAGTGAAACAAACAATAGAATATTTTGCCTGCAGGCACTCACAGAATCACAGAATCACAGAATCGCTGAGGTTGGAAGGGACCTCTGGAGATCATCTAGTCCAACCCCSCTGCTCAAGCAGGGTCACCTAGAGCATGTTGCACAGGATTGCATGCAGGCGTGTTTTGAATATCTCCAGAGAAGGAGACTCCACCACCTCTCGGGGCAACCTGTTCCAGCGCTCTGTCACCCTCACAGTGAAAAAGTTTTTCCTCATGTTAAGATGGA
>NW_020451049.1:2052308-2081014 GCF_003343035.1 Apteryx rowi | reverse complement strand
CACACCTCTCCTTGTTGGCTCCTCCACCACCTGTGTTAAGAAGTTGTCACCAATGCTCTGCAGGAACCTCCAGGAGTGTTTGTGCCTAGCTGTGTGCCTAGCTCCTGCAGCAATGCAAGAGGGTTAATCATGGACTGGTCCTCTTGCTATAAAAAACAACAGAAGAAAACTAATCAACCTTTTCAGATAGTGTGACCCAAAGACACAAAGCAAACAGAAAAGGGACAAATATGCTGTGTTTCCAAATGATACTTGAGCAAGTTATATTTGAAAATGAAAGATCATTATATTTTTCCTGTCTGGTCCTTTAGGTTTTATWTTTTTTTTTTCTCTATATTGTTACCTGGCATTATAGCATAATGAGTTGCCCACTGGCATTGTGTATTAATTTTAGAGTTAGCTCGGGCTTCCCATGGGCTGAGAACTGCCTCCTCCTGGCCGTGCTGTTTGCACTGCGGAAAATGGTACATATGCAATTCTTGCAGTGGAGCCTGGCGCAGCTGCCAGCAGCCTCACTTCTGCAATGGGAAACACTGAGGCAGCTTCGGTGTGATGGCATGTCTGATCTCATACACCCTCCAGCTCCTCTACGTTTATTAGCTTGGACTTGGAACTAAAATCATGTGCTCTAATACGGTCATGTGGGGATTTTTTTTTTTTTTTTTTTTTGAATGCAGGCAGAACACAATGTGATTAGGATGTGGGGAATGCTCACTTCTGCCTCGCAAAAATATACCATGTAGACATACTTTTAGTTGCTATAATAAATTCTAAGCTTGCTCCCTTCTAGGCCCTTGTTCTACCAAATTCTTTACTACAACCTTTCGTGTCTAAGAGAGAGGTTCTATTAAGAGTCTTGCAGAATGGTAAACATTCAGCTATCCCTCGAAGTTAGTCATTTCTGAGGTAGTCGTTACCTCAGAAAATCACTCTTCCCCTTATATTTTTTTACAGTGGCAGAAACTGGTTGCTATTCCATTGACCTACCTACAACAAGCCTTAAATACTTGCATTTTAAAATATATTTTATCTCCATTTACGTTTATTTCTTAGTTTCTTAAAATGTTGATTATTTTCTTGAATTTTCCTCTTCAGAACTGTCTATATTGCCTCAGTTTTGCTTATGTTTTCTTCAGGACTAGGAAGGTTAGATCCTGACACTCACACTGGGCCTGATCCTACACTGAATAGTAAAGCAGAAATAAAGAAGAATGGGAAAAAGTCACATTATCCAACTTTATTCTGTGAGCAATATAATTGAAGCTAACAGGAGCACAGAAGGTTCTTCTCCAGTGCAAGCTCAAGTGAGTGAAGTTTATTTGTTCTAACTTTCATTTAAATTTAAATTCTTTAATTTAATTATAATTTTAATTCATTTTAACTTTCTGTATTCTTGTTAAAGAGTCACTTGTAAAACAGAAAGGATCCCGTGAATGTTTAATTGATATATAGAGAGAAAGGCTTATGTATGTATCTATATACAAGAAAAACAGGCTAAGCCACTGAGAGGAAAACAGAAGCTGACTTCACTCTTAACACCTTGGCAGGAACTTAAGAAGAGATGTTATTGAGCTCAACTCAAATGTTTATTTTAGAGAACACATACTGAAAATGCTTGATTTAAATGATTCTAGTGAGAAGTACTTTTCAAAAGGTTGAAATTGTGATATTTTTGATATTTTTCATACAGGATGCCTCAGAAGCCTGTATGAGAGCATTCAACATGAAAAATATGTATGAGAAGTCATCTACTGAAAGAACAGCAGTCATGAATTGCCCCAAGCACTACCTAACTGGACAATGTACAGAGCATGAATTCAGTGGCCTTAGGTAACCCCTGGGGAGACCTGGAGCAAGCACCTTTCAAACCAGCAAAAGCAGTGTTTTAAAGTAAGCGATGACTTCTAATGATGACTGCACTGTGTGTCAGGTGTGCCAGTGGCAAAACTGCAAACTTGTGAGATGAACACAAGATTAACATAGCCTATAAACTGAAATGGACATTTAAACAAATCAAATTCTATCCAAGGCAGACAGATAAACAAAAGGGAGAGCTCCAAGCTGAGAGCAACCAATGTATTTCAGTCTTAGAAGATCTATTTTTAATCTTCCTTCTGCCCTCATTTTGTAAATACGATAAAAGATAGTGCAGAGGAATGGAAAAAAATTCCAATTGCCTTAGACCAACAGTAGTGATATAATTAAAAAAGATTCTGTATGGTCTCCAAGTCCAAGAGTTAGGCTGGGAAAATTACTAACCAGGTCTTAATCTCTAACTCGCTAGGGTCTCTAGCAGAGCTGAGATCAAAATTTAGAGGTTTACTTGATCCCTCTTGGATCTCTGGACTTTTAGCTGTCCCCCCAGGGAAGCTAATCCTCTTTTTATTCATCCAGAAACCCAGTGGTACCAAATTTCTGTCTTTCCTTTTTGCTTTTCATTCCCATTCCTGTTTCTGGATTCTCCATGAATTGTAAACCTCTCAGTAAGCTTTTTATAATTCACATTCAGAATATTGTTCTAGACTTCCCACCAAAGCAGCTTTCTACCCTGCAGTACAGTTCCAAATGGGGAGCAATATGAATAACACTGGAATGTACCATCCTGTTTTCTTATTCCCAGGGCTTTCAGCTTTACCATGAAATAAACACGCAAGAATTCAGCCTTTTATCCCAGGTGTTTATGAACACCATAGGCAGGTGCTAAGGACCAAAGCAGTAAAAGCCTCACTCTGATCCCAGTAATATTATATAAATGTGGATTAATTCCATTGTTACTGCCATAAGAGAGAAAGTGCGTTCCTAAGAACATTTTTTTTTCATATATTAATTTTATTTCGATTGTTGGTCACCAAGATGAAATGTTGTAACTGAAATCAGCCATGTACATAATTTTAAAACCTTCTTACTGTAGAGCTTGCAAGCATACTACTGCTGCACACATGCACTCTTAGCCAAATGAACTTTCAAGTCATTGAATATTTAATTTTTTTATTATTTTCAGCATCTTATCCCTCTACAGTAAGTATCCACTGGATAATAACATAACTGATATGGCGCTAAATTCTTTGAGGTACAAGAGATGAAGTAAAAAGGGCTATAGACTGACTAACTATACACTTAATGGTCTGTCCTGAATGCAGAAAGCACATATTCAGGGATAAAAAGAGGCTTTGTCAAGTGGTGAAATGCAGGCAGAAAGTGGGGAAGGACTTACAAACCATTCTTTCCCACCTCAACAGCAGCTCCAAAAATGAGCTAGTAAGGAAATTAAAGCACTGGAGGCCACTATGGTACAACACCATTATAAACAGATCAATAGCATAAAATGTCACATGTTATCTTCTTTCTAGCATTTTCAATAACAAAACACTGACCTTTATAAAGAGGTACAGAGCTGTGAGAAATAATCCAATTCATTTTGTCTAATGTTATAAACCTAAAAGGATCAAAGAGAAAAGTCAAGCCAGGAGATTTTGCTTGAATTGTAAGTAAGCGAAAGACTTTCCTTAACTAAAAAGTTATCTTTCTGGAAGAGGATCCAAGACTCTTATAACCTACATCAGGCAGTTCAAATTGTTGATAGTATGGCTAATTTCTCTCTTTCACACACACACAGAGTCTGCATCAAAATTGCTATTTTGTCAATATCAAAGCATTTTGTGAAGATCTATTGGTCTGAATTGGCTTGGACAGTTTCTTACATCAAGGTTCAAATTTTGATCAGAGTATATGCTTGTCCTTAGGCTCACCATGAATGTTCCTGTGAAGTTCAAATTCTTGTTTTGTGTCAGGCAGAGGAGTGGTTTGAGCCTGTCTCATTTCTCAGCTGAGTCTCC
The DNA here is from genome assembly GCF_003343035.1 of Apteryx rowi. Classification (NCBI taxonomy): domain Eukaryota; kingdom Metazoa; phylum Chordata; class Aves; order Apterygiformes; family Apterygidae; genus Apteryx; species Apteryx rowi. Next base: position 2,077,178 of record NW_020451049.1, on the reverse strand, counting down.
CACCTATCTCTTGGTTACACGGAGCTGGAGCTCTCTGCTCTTCCTCCATGACCTCCAAATGGAGCACTCCCCAAAACTTCGAAATCTCAACATTTTTCTGTGATGAAATTGTTATTTTCTAAGGCACCCCACTGCTACTATAAGTACCAAGAGTAAGAGTACCAAGAGTAAAGTATCGGATTAAATGTTTCACCAGTGTTTCCACTACTTTGATGTAAAAATATTTAACAGAGACTGAAAACATAGATAACTATAGCAGGGAACAATAGGATGTTCCTACATTGTTAAAATTAGTGGTGTCTAATGTTAATTTCTCTGTTGACAATCTTCTCTATGTTTCTCCAAAAGATTATGAACCACAGTAGGCAAGTGAGAAGAAGAAACAAGAAGGAGATTTTTATTTTCTTCTGATTGCAATGGTTGAGTTAAAACCTCATGCAACATTTTAAGAAAAGCATGCCTTGCAAACAGGTGGTGTATTTAAAGGATTTAGAAAGGGATTTAGAAAACCAATTTTGAGTCGCCTGACTCATTTCAGCTAGATTTTGGGTTTGTTTTTATGGGGAATTATTTATACTATTATTTTGAATCTATTATTTATGTATTAGCTGTCCATGTTATGAATAGAGTCTCAGAGAAGAGCTGATTCCAGATCTAAAAAATATATACAAAGCTGGATATCCATCTGTGCAGAAATCCAGTTGTTGGAGTTTACAGTCATAGCACCTTTCTTTGCTAAATGTTTCCTGTGAGGCTGTGATTCCATACATTGTTGCACAGGACAGCAACAGAAAGCCTTAAAACTACAGAGGTAACTTAGAGCAACTGCAAAAAATAGCAATTTTAGCAAAATCTGTTAAAGCCAGACTATTATTTTGTGCAGAGTCACCCATAACCCAAGACTGAAATCCAGCTCAATTATCTGTAGGCTTTTAGAAAAAGAAAAAAAGAAAAAAAGAAAAACAAGGGAATGTATTTAAAAAGGACTTCAGTTTGCATCCTGTTGTAATACTCTGAATTGTTTTATATTTGTCCAGAGATGTACACTGTCTACCCACAAGGCAACAGTATATGCTGAAGAGAACATTATTTGGCACTGCAGCTTACAAAAAAGGAAAATGTACTCTCTTTCAACTCATCTTTCTGCTAGCCAGGAGAGCCACATATTTTATGGATATCAAACAGGAACACTGATGAAAGCATGACAGAGGTAGTAACTTCTGAATTTCAATAAAACTGTCTCTTTTTCCCGTCAGGAAAACCAACTCCTGGCTATACACTGAAAGAGCTGCAGCAAGAAAATCAGACCTAATATTATCTTAGGAGCTAATATGTTATTTTCAGTGGGAAAATGGAGAGCCATCATTTTAAATGAAATTCCCTAAATAACCTTGCTGATGAGATTTTTTTTCCTTTTTTTATTAACAAGTGGAATTTCAGATCTACATGCCAAAGGAGATGGGTTGCTGATTAGAATTGTTTGATCACACATCAGCAGACAGAAGACCTCCCACTGCCTGCTTTGACTGCTCCCTCACTTTCTCAAATGCATGTCTTTACTATTTTGACTTCATCTTTATCCTTGTTTAGTAAAAATGAAGTCATTTATCTGGTATGTATTTATATCACTATGAAACCAATCCTCTGTTTTCACAATTTGATTTTCAGAGTGTCATTTCTATGTATGTTACCCTATCACACATTCCAAACTTACCCAAAATAATTATGATGAGATGCGCAYCCTAATATAGAGTTGAAACTACATTCCTTATACAAAGCTGCTTTTCAACATACATTTAATGGCACAACTTCCTTTGAAAACAATAATACTGGAATGTTTTTGGCTGGCACTTTGCTAATGCTACACATAACATCTGTCCAAAAGAAAAAGGGCAGAGAGAATTCATGTCAGAATAATTAACAATACATGTCACCACTCACTAGGATCAGCACACAAAACTGTTGCTGCTGGCAATAGCAGTGAAACACACAAGTCAGCTAGTGGCAAAGATGTGTCGCTCCTTGTAATCAATGGATGGGGGTACATGAGATCTCTTTGCTGATCGCAAATTGTTTTCTCAGTTTAAATTTAATAATCATGTTGATTAAAAGGTTTTCCACTTTAATCTTCCTTAATCAGATAAAATGACTTGGTACCATGTGCATCAAGCAGTATCTGTGACTCATGGTAAACTACTGCTTAACAGAGTGAATACAGGCTATAGTTCTTCTCGCACAAAAAGGAGGAAATTATGTTTGTAACTACACTGATCCTTGAGAAACAACAAGATTCATAATAAACTACATAATGAAATAGTATCATACATTTTTATCATAATAAAAATAGTACGAACATGCGATATGTTTTTAGTAGATGACCAGAGTATTATTTGAGGGCACAAATGAAGATAGAAATGAGAAGGTTAAGGTAGCTTCCTCCAAAATTGCAGAATATTATGTGCAAGAAGGCATGATTATAGTTTGATTATAGCTTATGTGTAACCATGTGCACAGTTCTCAGGGTTGTATGAACAAATGGTCAGCTCACCATCTAACTGATGATTCAGCCTCACAGCAATCATGGCTGCATTGTTGCAAGAGAGACATTAAACTTCTGCACACAAAGTTTTGTTGTAAAAATATTAGCCTGGCTTTCTTGTTGTTGAGAACTGAGGTCATGTCTACACTAGAAAGTTCTTCTGGCAGGACTCTGGATTGAGTACAGCTTTTAGATGTCACATTGAAAGGACGGATATGCACTTGCTGTACTGCCTTTGCCAGTGCCAAGCATCCTCCCCTTGAAAGTCCATTCTGGCACAAGGTACGGTATTCTGTGTGCAAACTTTCTATTGACCCTAGCAACTCTGCTGAGCACAGTTCCTCGGGGACATCTTGAAGTGTGTTGTGAGATACCAACAAGGAGCTCAGGTTCAAATTCCTGTAATTCCCTTTCTTTCAGCCCTCAATGTTTTTCCCATTCTTTGATGTCCAAATTGCTGTTTTACATCTTTCATAATGCCTTTTCTCTCCATTCAATCCCTCAATCAGAAATGTGGGCCCCAGAGAGAAGAATAACATACTAGAGCCTACTGCACGGAAATGAACTCCCTATAGATCCCCTACTGCCAGGGTAGCCAGTGGCTGGGGAAGATATCAGGTGGAGTGACTGATGATGGCAATGCATGAAAAGGGCAAGGTTTCCTAGGCATTTACTGATCAGCACTGCACAACACAGCAGCAGGAAGTAAGCATTAAAGAATGGCACAATACTGTGCTACAGATCTGGGAAAATCAGCAGTGGCCCCAAAATGCACAAAGGTTGGAATGTCCTTGGGGACAAAGATGCTGCAGTGACAGCTCATGGAGGTTGTTTTCTTGCCAAGTCTCAGCCCAGATGCTGATCTGTGGGGGACAGAGAGGGCCACACAGTTTACAGCAGATATCGTCCCTCCCTTAGTACTGCTCCATGAGCTGTATGTGCTCCAGCATAGCACAATATGCTCACAGACACATGGCTGCACAGCCTTTCTCTTTCTTCACATGCAAAATCGGACTCTGTCTCGCTCAGAAAAAAGGTTAATGAGGTCGGGGCTGAAAAACCCAAAGTGGGAACAGATTGTCATTCAGGTATGCCAGGACCATGGCAACAGGCAGGAACAATAAGCAGATTTGAAACAGTGCGACACCTGAATTTTGGAAGAAGCAAAGGTGTTCCTAGTTTGACTCACCACATCATGCCTCTGAGTACATGGGAACATAAGAACAGCTACACTGGCTTAGGCAAAAGGTCTAAATAGCCCTGTATTTTTTCTCTGACAGTGGCCAGCATCAGATGCTGAGAGAAGAAGAAAGAGCAGACCAGGTATATGGTGGCAATTCTCCAAAACACTCTCCCAGCCTCAGGACTTCCTAGGTCATAAGTTTTCACTGTATTTAAGCGTCTTTGATGAAATCCTTTTCCAGCAATTTGTCCCATTGCTTTTTGAATCTCTGTAAAATGTTACCATCCTCAACAAGCTGTGGTAAGAAGTTCTACAACTTCTTGAGAAGATGCCTATAGAACTACCTTAGTTTGCTTTAACCAGGTAACTAAGTTCATATGATGCTCATTAGTTTTTATACTGAAGGCAAAAACAAAAAATTGCTCATTGTTTACTGTTTCTTGGCCACTCAGGACTTCATAGTCTTTTACCATAACACCCAGACTTATACAATGTGGATGCTTCATGAATATTGTTGGCTAGGTGAGGAAGGTGTATGATGTTGCATCCTTATAAATATAAAACCTTTCCCAAAAAAAAAATAGGAAGACATTTCCTGGACCTACATTTGTGGGTTTAAAAGCCAGTGCTGATACTGGATGCTTCCCTGGTTAATTAAACTATATACTGGATAGTAGTAGAGAACAATTTGCCCTTTTTCTGAGCAGGGACCACAAAGCCATTGAATGTGTACCTAATAGATTGAAAAATCCTGGCAGGGACTCATGGCTAGGCTGAACTCTAATGAGGAAGTATTCTTACTGTTGCTACTACATATTACATTTCCCATAATACTTGTGGAGCAAAAGCTAGCTGGATGAAGGAGTGAAATGTAAGGACTGCTGATTTTGAATAGCCAAGCACAATTAGAAGAGCTCAACAAGGCTGTAAAGATCCCTTTAACAGTCAGTCAGAATTGCACAGCATGCTGCTTTTGTGTACTTGTTTGCATAATTGGCTTGGATTTGGATTTTACATAACTTGTAAATGCCTGCTATGAATAGAGTAGAAGGGATGTTAAAGCCTGTAAATATGCATAAATAGGAGTGTCACACTCAGTAGCTAGATCATGATTTGAAAACAAAGTTATATCAAATTGTGGTAAACAGTGTGCAAACAGCAATACACTTCAGAGCTTATGAACCTCAACATTAATATATATATTTTTAAACTTAGCCACACTAAGATGTATGTGAAGTGTTTTCTGATACATCCTGTTTTTRTTTTTCCCCCACAGGCCACTGTGTATTTCCTTTCAGCTACTTTTTCTTATCCTCCGAAGTCCAGTTGTGCACTTCCTAGACCTCCTGCAGTTTTCACCATTCTGCTAATTTTCTCTTCTACTTTCTGCTTTTTTCAGTCATGTTGTCCCTTAAGTCCTCCTGCTTCTCCTTGGACTCAAGCATGCTCAGTTGTTGTATCATGTATTTCCTCCAATCCCTATTACTATACTTGACGAGCACTGGGGATGTAAGCTGCCCTGCTTTTTCTGCTTTTCTTCTCCTGATCAAGGTCAGTTAGCAGGAGGCTTTCACTTTGAAAAAGGCAAATATGCACTTTGAATATAATGTTAATTGTTTAAAAAAACCCACACATTTGTGAAAATTTGAAAAGTGTCAGAGTTTGCTTCATGGCTGCTCCACAATTTGAGCCACAAAAGAAACATGGAGGCACTCCAGAGAGTGGTGTTTGTGGCAGGAGGGAGGAACTGGCTTATACTTACAATTTTCATGACTTGGATGTAGGTTCTTGTCACATGTTCTGTGCCACATCGTCGAGCTCAGATCTACAGGTTTTGAAGTCCTCCTGGTTTTCCAAAGGGTTAACATCCCCTTCCCTCTCCTGAATGAACTCATCATTATTGAGCACTGCCAGGAATCCTTCCTTTAGGTTAGAAAGCGTGCCCTCCCTCACTTGGGGCAGTAGGGATCCAGCTATGGCTGGGAGCGTGCTGGCAGTCAGAAATGGTAAGCTTTGAAGAGAAGCCCCAGATTCTCTCTTGTCCTTCTTCATGCAATAGTACAGTTGAAACAGCTGATGTTTCTTGTCATTGCTGGCTGACAGCAGAATTATGCTGTTTGCAGAAGTAATTTTATTTTGGTGATGGAAAGCTGGTTTAATCAGCAGGAACTTTAGCCAAAATCTTTACGGTGCAAGCTAAGCTTGAGACATTGTTACAAAAATTATTACTTAAATTATTACAAAAAGCTTACAGTCCTAAAATATAAACACAAAATTGATTTATTTACCATGCTGCAGATCACAACCGACCCTCTAATTCTGTGCTTTGTATTATAAAGACATTCTGTTTTATAAAGACACGAATAGTTCAAGTATTTCTTGATTTTCTTTTTGTGAAAACCAGACAGAACAGAAAAAACAATCACTTCAACACTGGTCTCCTGTGGTTTAGGAACTGTGCAGTAAAGATTGGAAACACTTAGCAAATCAACATTTTTAATTTGTTTTACGTGATAGTGCATGCAATAAAATGTGTCAGTTTGGGAATGTTGTTCAGAAAAAAAAATGAACATTTGAGGGAGGAATCATGCCAATGATAGCTGTATCAACAAACAGCAGCAATAACACATATGCTTTTACATAATTAGGATAATTGGTTTTATTTCTTAACACACAGTTTGGATTGTTCTTATGGTTTAACTGACAGGGTAAAAAATCATGTTACCTTAAATTACCCAACCCTTGTTGCTCTGAATGTGCAGTGCACATGTCCTCCCCAGCCTCATCGAAGTAGCTGCTAAATTGTGCCTTTGGTAATCTCACAGTATTACTCTGCTCAGCTTCTGCTCTTCTACAGCCCCCCCTTTCAGCTTCCTGGTGTGCTCCATAGCCTTCCTGCCTCTTTCTAAGGAAAGGATCCACTGCTTGGCCTTCTGCTGGTATTTTGTTTCCTGCTTGCTAATGCTGTGATTCGCCACCGGGTATAATCTGTGATTTTACAAGAGTGTTAGGTAGCCAGTAGTCAAGGAGATGAGGTAGCGAAAAAAACTACTGGGGAAATTAAATAAACTTGGAATTTATCCATCTTTAGAAAATGGTACAAAGCCTCTTCATCTCCATCATAACAAAGTTTTTTATGGTAATGGTTCCTCCTTCTATTTGCTCTTCTACCTCTCTTTGAAAAACCTATAAAAATAAACACAAGCAAAATAGTGAGGTTAATGAAGTTACCAGGCAAAGAAGGATACCACCTGACAAGCAAAAACGGACTCTCCGAGAAAGACGAGAAACAGAGAACCCATTAAGCCCATTAGGAACTTTGCAGTTAAGAAATGATTTTACATAGAAGGTGCATTGGCATTAGAATGGCATTATAAGATCCAAAACTGGCATAGAAAGCAAGAAAGGGAGATGTATGGACATGAGAGAGGAATTTTAAAGCAGAACCTAGACAGCTGGCAGACAGAAGAAAAAAATATATTCTATCAAAGCATTGTGTAAATATTCTGGGCCAGATCCTATATCAGTGCAAATCAGGCTTATTCCCTTGAATTTAATGGAGCTGTATTATTTACAACAGCTTAGTGTGAGCCCATCTGGCCCTTTTGCTGTAATTAGATACCTAAGAAAAGAATGAGGGGGCTGTTTACTGATAAATTTAAACATGAGCCATATTCTCTAGGAAAAGTCATGTGGGACAATACATGTGTTGTTTTCCTGTGTAGCCATAAGTCCAACTTTTCTGTGGCCAGCAAATAGCATTCTGGTCTTTAAAAAGGTGCTTCTACCAGTCCATGGTGTTGTAATGATATTTTACCATGGGAAGCAGAAATGATGATTAGTACCTTTAGAAATTTCCAGCATACACACACATGCAAACCAATTTTGACAAAACATTGTGCAATCTACTTTTGAATCAAAACAGCTCTAGGCTTGACTAGTAAGGCTCTGACTTCAAAAGTACCTGCATTCTATTTCCCTTCCTACCACATGCATATATATGCTTTGTTTTTTTCATTCTTGTTAAGCATTAGGCTGTGCCAAGAAAGTACAGCATCCAACAGAGCTTAATGTTTTTGTTTCCTTTCAAAATTTATATTCAGAATTTTGTTAGGAAGAGGGACTTGTTTTAACCTGTTAGCTTTGCAGTTTTGACTGACAACTGGGTGACTTTGTGATCCTTAGCACCCGCATGCATATCTTCTGTTATGCATCAGTACATTTAAGTGATAAGAGCACACACTCAACTCCAGTCATTTGTGGAGTTCTTCCCTCTTCTCCATACACAAAACGCTACCTGTATATATGTCCTCCCCCTCTCACAGTGAGATAAAGGGGCTTAATCTTCTCCTGGGCTCTGCATGATCTTCTTTTATCTCCTTAGCTGTGTTCCCTATAATGAAAGTAACATCACAGGGTGGCTGTTTGCCTCTTTCCACATTACTTTCAAATCAGTTAATGTCCCTAGTTTAGAATGTTTAGAAGGATTTTAATTTTTACTTGGCAATTTTGGTTTGCATACATCATTTTTATCTTTTTCTTGGGATGTATATTTTTAGATCAGTGACCTTTTGGATGTATGATTCATGCTGATTTAATTTTTTCCAGATGGTGCATGTTCACTTAAGCAGATACAAATGCAGCAAAACTGATGATAGTTTTGCAATGAAACCAGCCATTACACACCTGTGCTCTCAAAATTTTTTGCTGGAAATAAATAGATTTTCTCCCCTTTTTTTTTTTCTGCCAACAAGTCTGTAGTATCCTTTCAGCAAAATACATTATAAATAAAAATTCCAAGTACCTGTACACTAATGCCTATGACTAGTGTCATAGACTGGGAGCTATTCCAGATCAGATAACTTAATGATATTTAATTTACTGTGGAACTATTAAAAGTCAAGGACACCTTCTATGTATTAATGCAGCAACTAAGTAGATTAAATGTTTTGTGCAACCATCAGGCTGCGATACGCCCTGCAAAAATGGCTATATGATTTCATGGGTTGTAATCCACACACACCTTAAGTCTTAAACCCACTCTCAAGCATATGAACCAGCATGTCCATCAGCAGCTGAGCTTTCAAAAATAAATAAATAAATGCCATAGCATGTTGTCTGCCCACTGAGGAGCAGAAATGTGCTTTTAAGGGGTTTCATTCACAGCGGCTGTATGTATAGTGTGAGAGCAAAGAGCACTTCCATGCTCTCACTGCCAGGCACACACCTTCGCTGCATTTATATTTTGTCAGGAGAAAAAAGCCACCCTTGAGTCTCCAACACTGGCCCCTTCCCCGAAAATATCCTCACCACCCCCAAGCCACACAGACACAGAGACTCACTCACAGTTTGAGAATTTCTTTCCCCCTAAACTTCAGGGGAGAAAGGCCAGGCTTCACTTCCATATTATTTCTATACCCAGAAGTATGGAAGCTTTAGGAAAAAAGGAAAGGAAGCCTTAAAATGGGAGCCTTAGGAACAAATATGGAAAATGGAAAGCCTTAGGAACAAATATGGGGCCTCTTGGTTCAAGTATATAGACAACATCAATATTCACAGTCATCATACATGTTTCAAGAAAAAATGCTTGCCAGGAGGGAAAAGCAGCCGAGAGAGATTTTAAGCTTTGATCCTCATCACCCTTATAGTGTAATCTGCAGCAAGTAGCAAAATCCATGGCCAGGCATGGTACCAGTCAAAAAAACAGCCAGAAAGACTAGCACAGATACTGTTGATATAAACAGAGTTTAGAAACTGGCACTTAACTGTGCTTCAACATTTCTGTTTGCAATTATATTAACAGTATTCGATAGACTGGCTTTTTTAATGTTCTCTCTTCAATAGACTGGCTTTTTTAATGTTCTCTCTTGTGATTACGTTGTTCTTAATAATTTTGAGTTTCTCATAAACTGTTGTTGTCTGAAGAAGCTGACATACTTAGGTTTGCGCATTTCTATGTGGTCCATAAAACCAATAAGAAGATTAAACTACAGAAAGCCATTGCAACCATGATGTAAATTGTGTGTCTTTTTGGAGCACAATAGTATTAAACAGTTTTAGTATAAAGAGTTCCAGATGTTGAGTGCTCATGAGCCTGAGTCTAAATGCAAAAGAAATGTTGACATTTTCTGTGTAATGACACTGGGAATGCTTTAAGAGGTGATTAAATTAAACAAAAAAAAGATTAAGACATACTCTGTAAATACAACCAAAGAGATCAATTGGCCATTATATGGGAGACTCTATTATTTGTTACCAGTTGGTGAAATATTTACAACACACTCACAGAGGTTTTATAGGTGTTATCCTGGAAGTATGTAGTTAGTGGTTAATACTTAATATCCACCACTAGCTACAGTATTGTAGAAAATATAAACGCATTCTTTTGGAGAGCAGAATCTGTCCTCTCTTATTTGAGTGACATGTTATAAATAGTGAGCAGCTAATATGAATAGTTTGCTAACAATCTACGGTCTGAATTTGTCTGCAAAAAATATTCAACAAATACTTATGAATAATGAATACACTTGTAGAAATCAGAATTAGTTTGCATATATTTAAATAGAAAAAAGAACTGCAGTTTCAAAAAGCTATTGGGCCAGATCCTGTTATTCTTGCTTACGTCGAGTATTATTTCTTTCACAAATTAACTGCTAACATCAGTGGGGTCACCTTCAAAGTGAATAGATAACAAAAATGGCCTTAATTTTTAGTGAAACGAATTAGTGGAGAAAAAGGAGCCATCTTTTATCATAGTAATATGAATTGTTTCTGACTCTGATTTTGATCTCACATTACTCTGCATCATTCATTGCCTTAATGCAATGAATGCCATCATATTAGTGCAAAACCAGAATAAGTAGAATCATATAATAATTTAGGTTGGGAGGGACCTTTGGAGGTCGCTTAGTCCAACCTTCTGCCTAAATAGAGCCAACTTCAAAGTTAGATCAGGTTAATGATATTAGATCAGGTCAAAATAAAAATTCACCCAGTGACCACAATCATGATTCCCCTCTGGTTCAGTAAGGTTATACCAACAAATGAACACTCTTCCAAATACCATTTCAAGCACATAAAATGCTTGTTTGACTGACTTTGAGTTTTGCAACCTTATCACCTTTAGCAAGACTGATTAATCATTGGCCCTTCTCATAGAGGAGAGATGATACTTAATCTCTGTCTCAACTTTAACAGTTACAAAAGCCCAAAGTTGGACTCCTGAATGTGTTCAGAAGTGTTTCAGTCTGGACAAGACTGAGCAGATTAATGAGAGGATTGCCTAGCACAAAAAAAGGGATAAAAGCTTAGCATAAGTACTGAGGGTATGTCTTGGACTCTAAACACTGAGCTCGCACAGATTCCGTGTTCTTTAGAAGTCCTAGAGGCTTGTAAGTATTTTAGGAGCAAAATGAAACTAAAATGTAGGAGTGGAATGAAAATAAAAGTAAACAGAGGTCTTCACTATGCAAATGTAGCATCATTACAGTAGTAGCAACCTGACACTGGTGCTAATTAGAGCTATATTTGAGGTATAACTTGTAAGAAAAATGGAACTCTAGAGATTAGTGAACCACAGTAAATCACATCAGATAAACAAGAAATGATCACAGCATGAGCATGAATGACCCAGAATGATTGTCAGTGAAACAGCTTTCAGAAAAAACTTTCTAATGTAACATTTCTGCGCAGGTAATACAGACACCAGGTATTTTACATTTGCATTGATATTCTCTGTTTATATGTGTTTTATTAACTTAAAGCATTGATGCTTTCTGTATTTTAATTGAGACTATTTTAACTTCGTAACTCAGAATCTCTGCCGTAAAAACAAAGCTGGAGACTGAATTTTGCTGAGCCAGATAATTCCAAATTAATTAATCAGTAATCCTACAGTTAATCATCCTAATTAACACACTAGGCCACAAAGGGATTACTCCCTTTCCAGCCACTTATTCCATTGTTTGCTGCACCTTGGGGAAAAGGGCTCTGCAGAGCTGCTACAGATCCCCAGCCTAGATGGATGCGAAGAGGTGAAGGAATCTGCGAATGAGTTCTCTACGAGCCCCACTGATATAGGGTGATAACTCATAGGACTGGTACACTTCAGCAGGTGTATTTTCTTGGAGCAGCTGGAAGATGAATAGTGTTCCCAAGCTGCTCTGATGATAGTAGAGCAACATGTCAGTGATTGTTATTCCTTAATTACAAATTGCTCAGTAACAATCCTCTGCCTGTGTAGGTAAGTGATGGCATTTAGCTCTCAGAAGAGAATTTGGGGCCAGATTGCAAACTTCTTGCTCATATGAGGTTTCAGGGCCATTTCACCAGTATGAATGAGAAAACAAAGCTTGGTCTTGCATCTTTAAATCTTTTGTGTTCAAAGTACATGGAATAGCTGCTTTCAGCATGCAAAAATATATGCTAACAATGGAAGAGGCTTCCAATGAGCGAAAATAAAATATCAGTATTTATCACCACTGTGATTTAGTGATTTGCTTCTAAGAGGGATTAGAAATGCTTAGTAAGGACCTCACAGCCATTAGAGCTTCATTTCCTTGCATTCCATGTGAAATGGTTTAGATGCTGTTATTTTTGGATTAAAGAAAAAAACAAATGACAGATCACAGCTGAGGAAGAAAATAGGCAGTTTCACATATCTGGAGTAAACGGAAGAATCTATGGCTGGAGAGAGGAAAAATGGCTGTTTCCCATGATCATATGCAACTGTACACTGCAGTTCTGTTTGTGGACTCATTAAAATAAGATCCCTTTAGGGGAAAATTTTCAAATAGATTTCAGAAAAAGCTTGATTATTGTGTCCTGAGTTTTCAGTCCTGTCTGGGGTCTCATGGCTTCTGTTGTCATCCTCACCAGTTTGCTGGAGAGCTGTTGAAATCCAGGTATGCATTTCCAACACTGAAATATTCAGTAAAATTAGTTTCTCAGGTAGCATAAAATTAATGGGAAATGTGCCTAAATCACAGCAATTTTAGTAATAATTTTAAAGACTAAACTTCCCCTTGCTTTCTGTGGGTGGACTGCAAGAAGTGTTCCTGTTCTCCCAAACCTGGTGTTGTAAGTTCTTCCTTTACTAGTACAAATGGACTCTGTATAAGTAGCAACATTCAAAAGATTAAAAATTGGTGAGGAGGTTGGGGGCAAGAATAACTCTGTAGATTCAGTAGAAGAAAAATCTAAAAGGGCTATTAAGTACAAATAGAAAGCCTCACCCCTAACTGAGGAACCTTCTGAGTTACAAATAGCCATAGGGTAAGGTAACAGCGCTGCGTTCCTGCCCACTGAGACGGGCTGTTGCAGCAGATGCACCTCTGCTATAATGCGAGAGCCGTTCATACAATTTGATATCCTTTATTACCTCACCTGCATTAAGTGACATGGACTGTGGTGAACAGTGGGCAGCTAGTAAAATGCTCGAATATATAAGAGTGCTTGGATCACAACTGAAGTCCAGTGTTCCTTACCACACGTGAGAGTCCATTATAAAGACCAACACTGAAAAACAGTCCAAGAGCTAATATTCAGTTTTGCCAACATAAAATAAATGGACTGGAATTAAACAAAACCCTTTTAGTTATAGTGATAAAACAAGTAGTTCAATGTCTCACACTCTAAATCCAGAAAGACTATTGTTTCGCCTCTCGGTATGTATTTAAAGGCTGACACATTTATTCCTTCCAAGCCCAGCATGTGTTTCTTGAAAAGGGCATTCTGGAGAGAAATAGACTTATAAATATACTGCATGGTGGTTTCCTGGTGTGACAATGTGGACAGAGTGGATTTCCAAAAATATTTACCTTTAAGATTTGAGGGGGAGGGGTAGTTTGTTTCATTAATGGAATAGCTGTAAAGAGTGTTGAGCGATTTGTTTTTTGTTTTTTTAACAAAATACAAGTTACAGATTTGTCATGAAATTGGAAAGGCAACAGCATCTAGTCAAATGTCTCTGATTAATTTCATGAAGGCATGACCTCCTTAACCTCTCTCTGAAGTTCAGTTTCCAGAAGAAAAGAAAAGCCTTATGGAGAAATCCTTATAAGAAAAAAATCTTGGGAAGGATATGGCTGACTGAGAGATCTAAAATCCTGTGTGAAAGAACAAAGCAACAGTGGAAAGAGTTGTTTGTAAAGGCAAATCCTCTGTTCTTAGGGTCACATGATCTCAGTAATACAGTCTGAAATCTTGTGTTGTATGAACAGATGCTCAAACCTGCCTAAAGCTAGTAGGATGACACATCTCTGGACTTTATTGATTAGTATGAGAGCACATTCTTTTCTCAGTTATTTAATGTGGGTAAAGTTCCTGTGCATCAGCTGCACCTTGTCTTCCAGAAGGAACGCAATGCTGATCCTCAGGCCCTATTTAAAACAAAAGCATGGAAGCAACTATGACTTGCATAAACATGGTTTCTCTGGGGACCACAGCCAATTAGCAGTACTGTGATAGCCAGCAGAGAGGATGTACCTGTCAGTATCTTCCTTTATTATAGGGTATTTAGAAAACTGATGAAAAGATGTCCCTTAGTTTTGCTTTAAGTGCTCGCCACTTCCAAAACTCTTTTTTGTCTTAAGAAAGCCTCTGCTAAATCTCACAGAAAAATGTCAGAACACTGTTCAGTGCTTAGAAATTTCTTTCCCTGTCTGCAATCTCTTTTTTCTGGGGATAACTTTGGAAACACTCTGTTGGTCACTGTGAATGAAAAAGCAATGTTTGCTTGGAACCTGGGTATGTTTTTACAGTGCTTGTATAACACTAAATGGTCCCTTTAATATGCAGGATCAGGGTCTTATAGTTTGATTCCTTTCTTAATCTGGATTAATATCTTTAACCTAGAAAAGAAAGGTATTATACTTTATTCAAAGGCTTCATCCCAAATCCAGACAGAATGTTTGCATAGGCATCTGCCATAAAACTAAGGACAGCAGAATCCACATAATTTAAACTTCATTCTCCTCAGCAAATGGCAGCATTTATGTCTGCCAAAAACTTGACCCTTAAAAGTGTGTGTATTCCACCAGCCCTCCTTAATAGGCTATACATTGCATCATGGCCTCAATATAACTTTTTTTTGACTGCAGGCATCACAAGAATCGTTAGCACATCATTGTATCTCTTCTCACTCCATTAAAAGAAAGGAAAAAAAAATCTGGATATCTGAAACCTGGTTTCTAAGAACAAATCTCTACCCTTAAATATCCTGCCATTGCAAATCTTTTTAAGTAAGTGGGAGTTAAAAAGCAATAAAGGGTATAGGAGAAAAAGGAAATTAAAAGGGATTTAAGTACTACATCCGAGTTGGACACACTTGCGTGATTCCCTGTGGAACAAGTTATGTTTTTTGTCCCATGTGAAAAAGCCAAAGCTATTTATAGCACATAGCACTGAGCAAGAAAATAAATCAAGCCTTGCACTGCTAAGTTCTCACATCTGCACATTAACAAGTTTGGGTTTGTTAGCAAATGTACCAAATATAAGTATAGTTGCTTATCTTAGGATAAGAAGACATAATCCAAAAGGAAACGTACACTTCACAAGAATTCATAGCCATGGGCTAAATCTCCACAAGTAGAAGTCAGTGATAAAACTCCTAATATATTTCAAGAAGAGTGTAAGTTCAGCATGGAATGCCTTGCAAAATCCCACCCAATGTCTGTGTAAAACCTGTGTATACAGCATACGATTTCTACACTGGATATATGAGCTCAAATACTGAGGCTGACATACATTATTATATTCTGTCTATTATATATGGAGTATAATAAGTATTCAGCAATCTGTATACATAGGGATCATATATAAAAATAATATCTAGGAATATAGACATGAGTGTGTGTGTGAGAGAGAGAGACAGAGAAACATGAAAATAGAATTCTTCCAAACAGAACCTTTCCAAAAAGACAACAATAAAATTTCAATATAATGGATATCGTGTAAAATACCTTACCCATCATGCACAGCCAAGAACCTGAAGCTCAGAAATGGTGCGGTCACCTCTGTATGCCTGATTAGCAGACTATTTGGACATTCAAATGGAAGGATTAGCTTAAGCAAACGCATTAGCCACAGGCTCGCATCGTTCATCAGTTTTGAAAATCTGGTATAAAACTAAAATCTTTTCTGTTTGCCAGCATTGTAAGCATTTTCAGGCAAAAATGGAAAACCACCCCAACATCCAACAACATCCAAATCTTTGTGGAGACTGTTTTTGAAGCTAAGTACTGTACTATCCAGTATGTATTTCATTGCTTATTGCAGGACTCCGCTGTTATGCTCATTTTCCCCATTTTAAAAGGGAGACAATACTTCCTTGCTTTTAATTCACTTGGCTGTTTGTAAAAATCATTAATTAATGGCTATGTCACACTTTGAACACATGAAATTCTACATAATATCACCAGCACCAATATAAGGGGAGGGAAAGGCATCATATGAAAATAAAAATAATAGCAGAGGCCAGTTACTTTTTCTCTCTTCAATTTGAAGCCTATAATTCTAACTCTTCCTGGGCTATTTTCTTCTTCTTTAGCTTTGTTTCTGCCTATTTGTGTCCTGTCTCTCAAGAGTAAGTAGAGTGGCATAATGGCCTTGAGGAGTGATTGTCATTACGAGATGTTCCAGGATTAATCCAGCTTTATGGAAACTAATGCACTTAGCCCTTAGCATTTAACCCAAGACAAAAAATGAAAATGAAGCAAAACAAAAAAAGCCCAAAAAAACAGGTGCTTTACTCCATTGATTTAAATCTGACTCAGATACCTAAATACCTTTCTGGAATTGGGATTTTTTCTACATTACAACGTGCAGTGTGACTGCTACACAGCACAGCTTTCTCTAGCCAGCTTAGCTTCTAATCGCAGACTACAGCAGAGGTCAGCTGCTAAATACATATGCAGAGTTATCGACAGGATTTGTACAACGCAGAGAGAAGTCCCTGCAGTCCTGATTTCATGAGTCTTTTTACCCGTATTAGGCAAGATTAAAGCTAAGACGGCTAGCAGAGGAGGCACTGAATTGTGCAACTACGGCATGTGACTCCAGAGTGCCTGTTTGTGCTCACTTACCAACTTTGCTGTGCCAAAGCCAGACCTGGCTAAAGCCATTCTTTACACGGTACTAAACCACTCATAAAAGAGATGAACTCACTACGTGAAGATTGTGTCCTCACTGAGATTAATACAGTGATAAAGAATTAGAAAAACCTTTAGCATTGCCTGAGCTCTGCTCCTTTACAGATCATCACAGTCTTGCTGCTAAAACCAGTAGTGCAGAATTAGGCCACCACAGCACTTCAAAAATCTCAAATGCCGGGATTACTGTATATGAAAGCCACTGCCTTTTATTGCACAGAATTCAATTTAAACATGTATAATGGACATAATATTGCTGGATATTTTTCCTGTTTTTTTAAATGAGCTGGATGCTGATTGGTTTCTATTAAAAAGAGGAAAAAAACATGACCTTTACAAAGGCCTCCTTCCAGGGTCTGGCGACACAAATTAGAAAAAGGAATTAAAAGGTAAAAGATTGCCTTTAGTAGATCCCTACTGATTTCCAAGGATATCTTGGAGAGAAAATGAGACACAAAAAGTAAGCGGATAGTAGTAGAGAAAATCCTATTAGATCTGTAGTAAATACTCTTGTGCAGTAAACCATCTGCATCCGTCGGTGCTGCATCTGTCGGTGAAGTGGATTTCTTTTTGTGAGCAGTACCTGTGTTTCACAGTATTTCCCTAGATGATTTGAAAATACATTTCAAATATTTCATTTTAATTATCAGGTAAATAACTGTACGTTTGAAAAACAGGAGCAAAGAACCTGATAAGAAGGAAAGGCAATAATCTTGTCAACGAAAAACACTGCACAATCCATTTAGCAATTTACTGCAATGCAAGTGGGTCTCTCACATCATTAGCGCAAAGACTTTTTAGGAAACATTTCAACTTTGAAACATTGCATAAAAAGAKCAGCATGTTATTACTACTTCATCTTAATCTGCTTTCCATTATTCTTCTTTTACAGAAAAAAAGAATGTTTTGATACAAGCCAAAATGCAGTTCCCAGCTGTACTTTGTCATGAAATGGCTTTCACAGTTCACAGCTCCACTATCAGAAATAGATTCTCAGCAGCTGGGTAAATACATTCTGTTTTGTTGATGCTGCTTGTTAATTTTGCATCTAAAGCTTGCCAACTTTATAGTACTATAAAGCTCCAGAAAATACCATTGCTGTGAAGTGTAGTTGCTATACTATGGATAATGCACAGGCAAAAGATGGAAAAAGATCATGCTGGTAGCTCTCTTGAAGTATTCCAGGACCAGTTGTCAACACAGATAGCCCAATGATTAAGTAGATAGGAAGGTAGTTAAAAGTTGAGGTAGATATTGTAGTATAAATTAATGTGTATATATATATATGGGCTCACTGCCAGGTTTCAAGTGGCTTTTAAACCACTTGTTTTAAGTAGTAAGTTTTAACCTCATCATAGCATAGCCACAGCATCAGCCACTGTAACTTTAAACCTACAATTATCCAAACTAAGACAGAAATTTAAAATGGTGATTACAGCTCATATTAGGAATGGTCTTCCAAATGTGGCCTTCAGTTTGAAAATACCATTTTACAAGTATTAATCTTTGTTTGTAATGCCTCAGTGTGTTGGTACCTAGAAATATTCGCATGTACATCAGACATTTAGAAAATATCTTCATGGCATAAGGTATTGCTGATAAGAGATACCAGAGTTAGTGCTGGCTGAATTTGCTTCAGAGCTGGAAACAGCACAGCTGTGTTTGCATGATATTAGAGTACTGAAGATAACTAGCTCTCCTTCCCACTTCACTGAACAGTCTGGGCTGACCTATATAGCTGCAAATGCAGTTTGCATCAGCTAATCTGGATGTATGCATGCGTGAAATTGCACGTAGAGGAAGCACCATGCCTTTCCTGAAGAGTATACAATCTAAAATATTTCAACACAGATAACTTCACTGTCCCCTTCCATACCCTTATCCTCAGTATTATTTCCTGCCCACCACATGTGGCTCAGCTCCCTTTTGCATTGAGATGCTGCTGCTTTCTCCTCTTTTCTCTCCTTTGCTCAGCAAAAGCCCCTCTTGGGGAGAAGTCTGGCACTCAACCCCAACCCCACACCCCTCCAGGTGTTTGTGGCACAGCTGTTCTTAACTTTTGCTCAGGATTCTCCTCTAACACATCAGGCTGAAAAGCCCTGGCATAGAGAACCAGTTTAGGCCAAATTTTGATAACTCCCAGAACTGACGATTAATCAATTTGAAAAAGAAATAGTAAATGGAAGGAAAATCACATAAAATACAGGCTTGGACTGATGATATTTGCTGTTAAACTGAAGTTGACTAATCTTAGCAGCTGCAAAATTTCACATTAGTTACAGGGGCTATAAACTAAGTCACAAGACGGAAGGAAGGAAACATGGAGAACTGTTAACCTTCTTTTGCAAAATGGAGTTTGATTTAATGTTCCAGATTACTAACTTGGATTATTTGATTCCAAGTGCTGAGGATAATCGAGTCTTTCATTTAAGGAGTCTGAATGAAATGTTCTTTCCATAACCCTTGTAGAAATGACACAAAAGTACACAACAATATTAGTAATAGTGGAAGAATCCTTAATCCACAAGAAAAACACTGTAAGGTAGTGTGGTCTCCATAGAAACTACACAATCTCTCTCTGGTATTATTGCTGTAGAGCTCAGCCTGCAGTCAGACATGATCAGTGTACATGTCTATGGCTGGCCTAGAAAAAGGACAAGTGTATGTAAGTGTCCTCCATTAAAACAGCTCTCCTTTAAAGGTGTAGTTGAGTACAGTGCCTCTGAAGCTAAGGAAACCAGGGTCCAATCTGCAAGATACTCAGTGGTCTAACCATTTATATTCTAAATAGAAAATAGGAAATGCCCAACTGGAAACTAGTCATCTATGTGATTCTCTGGGAGTGGATCCAATGTTGTAGCCCTCTCTCCTATAGTTATGTGTTATCTGTAGTATATGCAGAAAAACACAAAAGCAGGCTGTTGGTTGGCAGGTACTTAACACTYCTCCAGACTGTTGAAACATTATGGATGTTCTTTAGATCTCTCTGCTTCTGCTAGTTGCAGTGCTGCCTCTGATGGGTACAAGCTATGGCCTATGATGTCTGTGGTGTCTTCACTGATTAAGGGTATCAGTGTTGTTACACTGTTGTTGTAACAACCAAAGTTGTTAAAAACTGCAAAATATTACACTACCATAGAATTTTTGCATGCCTTTTGGTCACTAGCTTAGCTTCTGAGTCTTCTCTCTACATATATAAAATGGGAATACTATTACTTCCCTCTCTCAGCAGTGTAGCAGTGAGAACTGGTAACTCCCTCAGAGACTTAAGAGGTCTTCAGATATTGTAGCAATGAGGTTCATATAACTATAATGATAGACAGACCAATATATTCAGAAGATATCAAAGACATTCCCCTATATGATCAATTACAAATTAAAAAAGATTAAACAGTCAAATATGGTCAGTGTGCTCCTAATGCACCTTCGTTTTGCTACACTTACTCAAGCAAAATAGTTATACAGCCTCGGTGAGGCTACTTGCACTGTAAAGTTCTATCTTCATTGGGGTGACAGTAGCAAAATCAGACATGGCAGCTCTACTTTCCTTTAAATCTTCCTGACCTAGTGTAACCATAATAGCACCAAAAACTAAAAGGAAACAAGGGAGGAATATAGACATAAAGAGCAGGAGCAGACATTATTATTGTCAGTGAGAATTAGTCAATCTTTTTGATCATAAAGCAATTTAATTTGGCCTTTTACTGCATCTTTTTTCTCTGATTAATTTTAATGATGGCAGATGCATTCTGCCTTGGGGCTGGAAGGTTGTGGGACATTGTCCAAGTCTTTAACCCAAGGCCCTGTGTGTGCCTCTCCGGTGAGCCTGCAGGTGCAACCAGCTGGTGTCCTGACACTTCCCAAATGTGCAGGTGAGAATCTGACAAACATGCTTCCTCTCTCAGTGAAATGTGCCATAACATCCAAGACCTAAGTCACTGCTCAGCACTTAACAGCTGTTGGGTTTCCTGACAGCATTACTATATTAACCATAGAGACGTTTCAAGAGTAAGAGATGTTTAATGAAATTACAAGCCTGTGAGGTTTCTATCAACGGTGTTTATTCAACCAGAACACACATCTGCAAGACTTTAAAAGAAGAATTTATCTATATACAAAAGATACCAGTAGCTTGAGTCATGTGCACGCAAAATGACTCCACTTGACGTGAAAAGGTTTATGTCTTTTGACTCCCCTTACAGGAAGTCTAATCTACTGTCACTAACATATACAAGCTTTGTCTATTTGAAAAGTTCATAGTCTATTACTGTGACCAAGCACAACATTAAGACAGCTGTGTCTCATTTTTGTGTGTTCCATTGCTCCTCCTTAAAATCACATCAAGTACTTTAAAAAAAGGCAGCCTAAAAAATAAAGCTTAAAGTGACTATAAAAAAGACAGCAGCAATTTTTATTTCTGATATCTATCTCTATCTGCTGCTTCTATGTCTAATACTCAGGAATAAATTAATCAGTCAAGAATGCATGTGCTTGATAAACTGCTATATAAATTCACTTGTCATGAATTTATTTGTCTTAGTCGTTCCCTTCCTTTGCCCCAATTTTGCAGACTGTTCCTTCAACTATGTTTACTCTTGTATATATTAAATTTATCAAACTCAAGTTCCCTGATGCTATGAACTTAAAGGTATGCCTGACAGCAATGATCTCCTAAGTGAAGCTTACATATCTCCTTATCCTGTCAGGATCTTCTTTAACTACTTACAAATCAGGATGAAGATACAGGAGTAAGAGGATGAATTTGGTGCTAACGCAGCTTCTCTACCTGACTTCCACGACACCACATTTTATGGATGTTACCATGTTCAATGCATTATCACAAACATAGATGCTCTATCCTGGAAACCTGGTAGGAAACCACTGAAAACAGGTCTTGTAAAACAAGAAAGATTGTAGAAAAAATGAAACTTTCTACAGGAATGAATGATGAAGAAAAAGTCAAGCTAAATTTTCAACTGATGTTTCAATTTGACAGCTTTTCTTTCTTGTGGTGTCAAATGTGGTTGAAAAAATAGTGTTTTGTAATCTATTGGAATACAACCTTTTCTTTCCATGTAGTCAGGACACAGCTGCTGTGTTAACCACTGAATGATGGTAGTTTCTCTTAAGAAAAATTAAAAAAGAAGTAACACAAAAGGAAAGAAGGGAAGAGGTACATTAGCATCCTCAGTTTTGGCATTTCCTGACTTTTATCTGCCTAGCTGGTCGACCTGAACTTTAGTTTAACCATTGGTTTTTGTTTAGAAAAAATCAGACACTCCAGAAATGTACCTAAGTCTGTCTTTCCAGGGGTGACTGAGAGGGGCAAAAAGATGTTTTTAGAAGGAACGACCCAAGTCCATCCACTCTTTCTGGAGTAGCTGTGGAATAATCTAGGGGACTATCAGGATGATAGAGGACTGTAGAGGACTATCAGGATGATTTAATTAAGGTGAGTTGTCAAATACTTCCCTGTTAGCTTGGCAGCTTCATATTTTGAATAGATTTTTCTCTAAGAAAGAATGACATTTACTCAAACTAACACCGATGAGGAGAACAAAAGGCTGAAGTACTATTGTGTAGTTCTCTGCTGGCATGGCTGCTTTTGCAGTTACTCAGAGCTATTTTAAGCTGGTTCAGGCACCCTCGTGCCTCAGAGAGGCTGAGGTGGGATGGAGCACAGTGCAGGCTACAGGCTCACCTACAAACCCCGGCAGCTTTTTATGGGGTTAGACCGTGCTGAATGTTTTCCCACCACGGCTGCTCCATCTCACCATCTGAGATAGGAAAGGTCAAACCCAGCTCAGACATGTCTATACTGGACTACTTGCAGAGAAGGCATATTATTTCCCTTGCAGATCTAACTCTATAAGCATAAGGTTGATTGTATTTCTGGTTTTATTTTCAGACAATCACAAAAAAGAACAATATATTTTGGCAAGACGGGCATAGCTTTTCAACATATGGCACATTGTAATAGAAAAATTATTTCATATGAATCAGGAGGAAAAAAAGAGAAGCACATTTTTTATATTTGTGCTGGGAGAGTCACCCATATGCAGAGGGTATCATTTTTATTTAGAATTGAAAAAGTTACTGGAGTCATTGAATATGTCATTCTGTTAAACGAGTATGTATGCAAAATCCAAGAGCCAGATGCACTCCTAATTAGAGATCTAATTCTCATTAATGTCAAGAACAGGAATAGTCATTTATGGGCTAAGACCCATGCAGACACCACCAAAAATCAGTTTCTAGAGAAGTGTACATTGACTTGAGAATTTTCACATCTCATTTCCCACATAACTTTCAACTTTGGGAAAGAGTATCAAAACAAGGAGAACCTCATTTTTCTCCAGTAAGGAGTTTTATGTTTTTTGATTTATGGTATAAGATGTTAGAAGTTACAATCTAAGTGTCATTTGATCAGAGAAAATTCTGAAGCCAGTCTTACAATCTCTATCCACATGAATAAAATAAACCACTTCTGAAAGTCATTTACATGCATATGAGCTAGCCGTCTAAAAAAATCATCATATCTGATTGGTTTCTGAATGCAATGCTCTTTTTGCAGATTTGAAGTATGTTGCATTGTGATGTTTGTCACTATAACCTTCTTTTTATCCTATAAAAGTTATTTTTTAAGCTTCTGGGCATGGCAAAGATTAATATATGTTTGGGCAACAGAATTATTCATGACTTCTCAGTTTATTTTAACCACATTAATATGCTTGCTGGGATTATTTAGAGCATTTTTCTCAATGTTCCATGTCTGCTTGGGAGAGAAGGATCAACCTCACCTTTAAACGTGCCTTTCTTTGGTACAGTATCAGATAGCTGAAGAGTCAAGCTACTACCCGATTCACACTTGTGCTAAGTTCACCATTATTAATTAAGAAGCAGATATTAATGCTCATCTTCATGCCATAAAATCTTCTGCTTTTTGTTCTCAATAAGCCTTCAGAAATTTTTGTTACACAAGACCCTTAAAAATCCTTTATATTTATACTCAGAGCCTTAAATCCTTATTTAGGCAGAAATCCAACTCTCCTCAGTGGGTCTCAGTGAAAATTTTTCGCCTGGGGTAAAACTGTAAGATACTGACCTCATGTTCATGTGTTATGACAAACATCTTCACACATTTTGAGATCTTCAGCAGTGACAGTACTGAACTTTTTTCACATCCTGCAAACATTGAATAGCTATATTTAACAATGCATTTGATTTTAGACCCCATTCCCTGAGTCACCTAAATAACATATTTGAAAGCAAATCTTCTTCCTTCTATTTAGATCATGAAAGGTTGGAAAATTGATCTAAATAAATAAAATATCTTTCAAAAAAAATCCCACATACATCAGTAGTAATGTAAAAGAAGGTAGAACAAAGTGGACATTGCAGAAAAGAAAGCCATTTTTTATTTTGAAATGTTTTGCTGCCACCTTCTGGAGTTTAATAAAATGGGTATCTCTGATATTTATAACATTGACATAATTTAGTCTTCAACAGCAATTGCTAACATTATTACAGAGAAAGAATATATACATTGCTTATTTATTACTCCTTAAATTCTGAGCAAGTGTGTCCGATTTCACATTCCACCGAGAGATGGAATAGCACAGATCCAAACTGAAGGCTTTTACATGTGAATAAAATGAAAGTTTTGTGCTTCAAGCGTAACTCTCCATAAAGGGCATTAGTAATCAGCAGACCAAGCATTATTTGGTGATAAATACATATCGATTAAACACAGCGAAGAGCTGCTCACAGATGATACATAAAAATCAGGTAATCATTCACAATTAATTATTAGTTTAAACCTAAGGTTGGTCTTTAGGACTTTGTGCCAGTTACAGCCCTTTCCCCTGTCATTGTTGTGGCCTTTGTAGTGGCGCGGCCGGACACCCGCGCGGGGCGGGGCGGGGCGGGGCGGGGCGGAGCGGGGCGGCCGCCCCCTAGTAACCGCCGCTGCGGGGGGACGTGACCAAAAGAGCGGCGGG
>NW_020451049.1:2010050-2052228 GCF_003343035.1 Apteryx rowi | reverse complement strand
GGGGCCGGGGCCGGGGCCGGGGCCGGGCCGGGGAGCGCGGCGGCCGGCAGGGCTGGGCCGTCCCCGGCGTGACAGGAAAACAGCGGCGGCGTTTCGGTGCAAGTGGAGGTTTCCGTGGTGGCGAACTTCGTAATCGTGATGTTAATGAAAAAAAAACCAACCATGCATTGCTATCCAGTTTCTGTGCGTTTTATTAGCCTGCGTGAGAGCTCCTGACCTACCGACTGCTGTGAGCTCTGGAGCAAGGAATCATACGGCACCGCATTTGTTCCAAGGTTTCCACAGCTAAGGGCATCTGACGTGGGAGGCCTGCCTTTCCTTGCTCATCAAGGAAAGAATAAGTAGATAAAATCATTATCAAGATCTTATGACACTCCTTTAGTCAGGGTCTGTATACGTGGAAGAGGGAGCACAAAATAGCAAGAGTGCCCTTGGTGGCTCGCTCGGCTCTCCTGAGCCTTCACCCTCGCAGTGAAAGCCCACCTGCAAGTATGCTAGTTGCAAAGAAAGCCTTCAAACTGTGAAATGAGTTCTCCTGACACAGAGAGATATATCCAGTTGCAGGAAGCTGGAAACAGTAGTTCTCAGATGCGAACAGCGCGAGTTGTCTGTTCTCCAGGGTACCCCAAGGATAGCTGTGGTTGCTCGGACTGAAGGACCACCAGTGACCAACTGGTGCCCATTCCACAAATGGAAGAGGAACCTGTAAGATATGTTCCTTATGAAAAAGAAATATAAATTAATATGTGCAGGCTTTACTACCAGATAAAAATTGGGGTGACGAGGATGAGGTGAAAACACTTTATTTTACTTTAAGAGGTGGCCTGATATTCACAAATTGGGGAAATGCCACTGTTTTACTTACTCTTCATATGCATTTTCAGTTAAATGTGTTAATCTCTGTTGCTGAGTTTTACTTATTTATCTGTGGGAGGGGGGAATTAGTGTTTACTTTGAAGAAGTGAATCTTCCCTTCTGTGTAAAAGTTATTTGTGAAAACATTTCAGGATGAGCTACAAGATGCAGTTTCTGCTCGGGCGGCAAGACAGCAAACAGCTGAATACTCAGATGACTTTGAGAGTGACGAAGATGGCATGTTAAATAGTAAGACAGATAGAATTAAATATTTTTCCTGTGTTCTTCCCTTTCTTAAATCATTAGTGGTTTACAAAGGATCTTTGTGTATCAATATGATTTAACATTCCAGGATTTCGTACTTTAACAACTCCTAAATCATTCGTTCAGTCCTGCTCTTCAAAGTTAGGAGCTGAATTCCCCATAGCATCAGTGGTGGTGCCTGCCTGGTAGACCAGATACCGTCTTTGCTGCACCCTACAGTTGTGATCCACAGTTTTATTCCTTAGCCATATGTTAACTGTACACCTTGGATGAAACAGGAACTCATGGTACTTTAAATGAAAATAGTTCACATGGGCAGAGAGAGAGCCGTGGTGCTGTTTAATTATTTCCCAAGTCTGGACAATCAAGAGAATTAGGGCTGCAAGACAAGCTGCAGAGCCTGCCTACCTGGTAGTGTAGACAAATCATTAGGAACATGTTTGAGCTGGCACTTTTTCCTGGGTAATGGTGTATTTAATATTTGGTGATATTTATATTTATTCTAATAAGATTGGCCAAGCGGCTTGCCTTCTTCCTGGTATGGTCTTGCATACTAAGGGAAATATGGATCTTAAATATCGTAATATATTTTTAAAAGGACTGCCTCTGTGTAATACCTGCTTTTTATTCACAATACCTGAAACATCCTTTAAAAGTTGGTGAGATGCTTTAATTTCCCCTTGCAAGCAAGCTTCACAAGAAGGCTCCTCCAGCATGTAATATGTTACTCAACTATCGTGACATTCCTTTGTCGTCTCCCTTGAATGTTTAAACACTGAAACAAAGTCAATTACTAATAATAGACTACAGGAGGATAAAAAGGGTGGATTTTTTTAAACATACATGAACTGTAGCATTGGGGCAGAGAGTATATCCAATCTGAGTATCTTCCAATCCATTTTTAGATGGGGCAGAAGTGAAAAAAATATAAGAGGATGATGACTGGCAAGGATTTTGGTAACAGAATGTGCCTAGGTTTGTTGTTCTTAACTTGCTTCCACTTCTAATGGTACTGGAGACATAGATTTTTAGAAGAGATTTAAATTGCATGACAGATAAGAATTAACTAATGAAGATTTGAAGTCTTTCCTATGCATTGGGTCCAGGGAAACAGATGACAGGAGAGGAAGCAGAGTAAGTATCTGGTTTGGTGGCTTTGGGGAGATAGGAAGTGCAAAAAAAAGGATCAGAGATTTAAGTCAGGAGAGAGTTATAAGAAAAATGCATTTAAAATATAGGAGACAGTTTCTGTGTCCCATTTTTTTCTATTCATCTCAAACAAAAGTTGGTAATGTACTATTTTCAGGTACTGTGGAAGAACTTCCTGAAAGTAAATTGGATTTTGAAAACACTAAGAAATCAGCTGCTTTTGAGAGTTCTCTCTCAGATGAAGATGCTTCACAAAAAGCAGCTCTTTTGGAAAATGAAGCTGCTGATGACTTGACTTTATCATTTCATGAAGAAAAGTTTCAGCAAACAATCATTTTGGAAAATGAAAACATGTGGGATGACAGAAAGGATAGTGAAGAGGAATGTTTGGAAAGTCAAACCCAGGATGATGACGGAAAAAATAATGAGAAGTGTTCAACTGCGGAAGAAGTACCACATGATAATAGTGAGAGTGACCACTGTAATGATTTGTGTATGCCTGAACTACAGAAAGAAAGAGAAGTGATTACACTGAATCAAGAGAAAAACAAACCAATACCAAAGCAAAGGGTGCGCAAAATAAGAAATGTGTCCACATCAGGTGAAAAGAAAGCACTTAAATATTGTTGCTGCTATTTGCGTAAGCATATTACAATATTTTAAAAGTGTTATTTGTGCTATTTTCTTTGCTAATTTCAGCTGCTTTGGCTTCAGAGAGTATACTTAATATTCTTCTAAAAATTCATCTTCTAGTAATCTCCAACTGCCAAGGAGGGAAACTGAGCAGGTGTAGGTCAACTAGCAAGAGGTTCCTTTCTGCCTWTTCCTTTCAGGAGATGAAAAATAGCTGTTTGAGTACTTGAACTCCATGTCTACGGAAGTCCATCTCTATGGAAGCTGTGGGAGGGCTAGAGATTTGCCTCCTCTGGAAGTGCATGGCACAAAGAGCCATGTTCACACAGTGTCCACAGCCTTTAGTGGAAAGGTCCTTTTCTGTGACCAGTGAAGCTGGGCCACTGTATTGGCAGATGCAATGTTGAAATTGTGTAATAGGGTTTCAGAAAATGAGCTGTTAGCAAAACATTTATGAATGAGATGACTATTCAAAAGATTAGTTTAGTCACATAAAAAAGAACTTTACTGTTTCATAATAAGAATATAATTATAAGAATATCCAATGTCATTTTTTTAATATGGAAAGCAAAACTAGGAATTTTGCTAATGGACTATATGCACTTTTACAAATCTAAAGTGTCTAAAGGACTTCATATCTTTTATCTGATTCCTAAAACATGGAGAATTTGTCCTGTGCTCCATTTTCATTATGAGTCTTTTGTTTTATGTTAAGAGAAATTTATGGTTGGTCACTACCAGTGATAGAAGATTACAATGGAAATTGGTAGTGCGTGGTAAGTATTGACTACTTTTAGTTTTTCTCGCCACATGATGGCACCAAAGCACTAGGTATTTGAATGTGCAGTAAAGCTGTGTAGACACCTTTCTTCTATGGCCAGTATGCCTGCATAGCTTTAGACTGGCAGAAAAGAAGTTTAAATACTCTTTTTTTCCTGTGCATTTAAGTAGTACAGTGATACCAGCATATTGCCTTCAGTAGTCAACCATTGTAAACTTTCTCATACCAGATAATTTGATCCCTGTCCAACAGAGGAAGTCACTAACCAGAGCTTAATCAACTTTGTCTGCTCCTTTGATGTTCTTGTGACTTACTGCATAGAAAAAGTATCAGTGCACCTGTGGGAATATTGTTGTGGACTCTTAATTCTATAAACTTCCCAGAAATTATATAATTAGACTTTACATAGCTGAGTATGCTTGATGGGTACTGTGATAAGACTTCAAATTGGCACAGTGATTCTCTGTTTCCTGCAATAGGTTTGTATGAACTAGGACTTAATAAGAAGTACTTCTGTGGCAATGTGCAGACTTAGATGCAGATTTCTATGGGGATCAGCATACATAAAGAAAAAGGCAGGTAGAAAGCTGTACAATGGCTTGATCTTTTTGGTGGCAGGGTAGAGAGAAGAAAATATGAGAGAGGTACTGTTATTAAACAGGAGGAGGTTTAGAAGACCAAGGTCCAACCTGTCCTACTCGCAGAGCCCTGTGAGAAACTGTTCTGTAGTAGTTCTGCTGCTCAGAGTGACTGAATTACAGAAGGAATGGAGATATCAGTGAGGAAGCTAGATAGAAACTGAGAGTCTGCCTCTTGGACCACATTTTGCATGATGTCTGTTTCTACACAGGGTTATTCTGCTCTGCACTCTGCATAGAGAGGCAGACTTTTTATCTGCTCTAGTAGGTAAAGGGAGTAAAGCAGAATGACAAAAAAGGTGTTCTTATAACAGTGCTATCTGTAAATATATGCTTTCTCTTATATATTTATGAGAACTTGGTAACTGTCTTTTTAATGGCAGATAAGTTCCTAGAGTGTAGTATCTATATATGCACAGAGATAATGATAAATGAAAAAATAAGCTTAAGTCTATCTAGAGGTTATTTTAGAAGCTTAAAAACTTTGATTAAACTTACAGCCTGTTTACAGATGACAGGTTTAACTGAAAATAGTTGAATCTAACTTGACAAAATAGTGTTCCAGACTCAAATGTCTTTAATTAGCCATAACCAAAACTATAATATTCATTTTCAGCTGAGAATATCAGCATTCCTTCATTAGATGACTGTTATAAACCATCACCTCAACCAAGAAGTCTGTTGAGAAAAAGTGGTCCTGTGGAAGACAATGACCTTAATAGGTCAGAAGAAAAAAAAACTTCCAGAAATGAATTGTCCTCATTTTCAGCACCATCATACCTAACTAGTCTGAATGCAACACCTGAGAAAAAAATGTTTGCTGAAAGCCCTGATCCTGAAGTAAGAGCAAGAATGGAGAGTATATGTGTATATTTTTACCATGTACATTAGAAAACTTTGAAACTATCTTTTATTTAGCTAATAACATTTTCCATAAGAAAAATAAGAGTGGGAGCAAATGTCTTTCCCAATACCATTCTTATGGTGAGGGGCAAGTTAGAGAATGTCGTTCTTTTTCCTTCTAACTGGAAACAGGATTTCATCCTGGTGATATTTTTCACCCTTTTAGAAGTGTGCTCATTTTGTTTTATTTCTGTGAATGTAAAACAGTAATTATACTTCTCTTAGTTCTAAACAAATATTTTATCAGTGTATTTTAAAGTCAAGTTAAATAATTCTGATTTGTTATGAATTGTTCACTTGTTTATTTGTCACTTTCTGGTCTAAGGGTCAATGGCTAGAAGGTACTTTACCACCACTTTCCATTCATTTTGTTTCCCATAATAAAAGATCTGGAGACTCCAATTTACTGATGCCTGGAGATGCACCACGTGTAAAAGGTATAACTTGGATGTGTACAACCAGATAAATAATGTTATTGTTTATACCTAAGTATCATTTAAAGGTCTAATACAAGTCTTTTTGAAGTCAGTGGTGTTCTTAATTTCCTTTCTAACCTATTTCAATATCCTTCTCTTGCCTTCTGTGTCTCCTTCTACTGTACTTCTGAGAAGGGCCCAGCCATTTTTTTGCAGTTGTTTCCAAGTACAGTATAATCCCAGCTATTTAGAAGTTGGGTCCAGGAATGAAGAGAAACAGATTAAAGTTCAGGAAGTGAGTTTGTACTTTAACTTGTGTCAAGTATATGCATCATTGTCTAAGCACCTTTGAGATTTAAAACCAGTCATTTAAATTTCCTTTTTTCTTTTGCAGTCAACGTGACTCGGGCAAATCTTTCTCTTCTTCCTGCATCTTTTCGAGGCACAAAGTTTAATACAAACTGAGTAGACTAGCATTTTTTTATTTTTCTGGATTTGTGAATCCTTAACAATTTTTAGAAGGTGTGCAGACGTGTAAATCTCTGGACCTCTGAGCAGTATCCATTGAACATGCCTTTCTTAGTTCTCCTTTTTGAGACCTGTTAGAAATAATCCATGGACCACAGAATGAAAACTGTTGGAATAGACTGTTAGACACCTTTTCTGTTTGCTAAGGGAATCGTGCTGTGGGTACTTAGCAGCATGTTAGATTGGAACAGGTACGTAATTTATACTGTCAGATACAGGGAGAAAAATGCTGTTGGAATGGCCTGTGTAATGTCTGTAAAATACAGCCTAATTAGGTATGAGATAGGACTTGGCCTGCAGTACTGTAGAAAGGTGAACAAAAGTTGAAAAATCAGGCAGAGTATACCAAGTAGTGAATAACAAATACACTTGGATCTGTGTTTAATTTCAGTTCTTTTTTCTGTTTTGCTGATACTTTGAAATAGAGAATGCATTTGGTATAGCTTGATGCTTTTGAGCATTGTTAATGAAGCAACACTTGAGGAGAGATTTGGGGGTACAGGGAAAAGGATGTGAGCTTTAGTGTACAGGAATGGGTAGATACTCCATGTGCACGGACAGCATAGGAGAAAGGGAATGATAGAAGAGATGGTGTCAGGGCAAAGGAGAACATGAAGCAACGATATGGAGTCTGCCACAAAAGTGGCAGAGAAGAGACTGGAAAAGAAGAGTAGGTATTTAAATTTGATGCAGAAGTGTGCATGTGAAAGGATTTCAACCAGAGTGATACAAACTGATCAAACTTTTATAGTTCAAACTGGTGAAGAAGAAACTACAATAATAACACTTACATGTTTTATGTGGCACTTTTCAGCTAACCATGGGGTGATTAGTATGTTTTGCAAACAGCTAAATTGACTTGCAGGTGAAGTTCCATGAAGTTCATGCTACAAATCACTACTAGTCAGCAGTAAATCAGCTGTTGCCAGTGTTATGTGCACTAAGTGTTGCCGCTTAATTACAGTTGTACTGTTTCTAATGCCTACAACTTCGATACAGTTGCACAATCTAATAGGTGTAAAGTAAAATATGAAAAGTTTATGTATCAACAGAATATAGAAAATGATTCACATAAATTCAGAATTCTGTCACCCTGAACTTATCTTCATCATTGTCAATCTAGGTTAAATTTTTGACATTGTCACCAATTATCACCAAAAAATGTCATTTGGAATTTACCATGGCCTTTCTTGGTTTGTGTCTAAACTGCTTTGCAAATTTAGATCTCTATATTAATGACAGTTCAAATCAGATAAAAAGGGTTTTTAAGTATTATTAATAAAGTGGTTTGTAACTGGCCACTTTAAGCCTATGTTTAAATTGAGGTAAGGTTTTATTTTGTTTAAATCTCCACCCCAACATCTTTCCGTTATTTCCTTTTGTGTCCCACATCCCCCAAAAACATCACACCAGAAGAATGGTTTTTCACCTGAATTGTCATACTGCAAATATATTTGAATCAGAAATATGGTCAGGTAATGAGATTCATTTGTTTCCCATTCATCCAAATTTTGGTAATAATTCACTAGATGTCAGAATAGTTCTTGCTATGATTGGAATGGTTTTTTGCTTTTGCTTTTTGCACTAGAACTGTGTTTGGGTGGTGAGGCAGCCAGCAAGTTTTGTCTTTGTCATGGCTTTAGATTCTATAACATTTTTTAAAATGTATTTGCTACTCCTGTGTTACATTTAAATATATCACAAGTGAATACTCCTGTCTTTAGTCCACATAGTTCTTTAGAAGAAAATAGACAGAAAATGCATTATCGTATATCAAATTTAGTTCCATAACATATTTTTTAGTACAAACATAACAATACTAAGAAACTATGAAATTCTCATTTATATATTGCCTAAGTGAGCGTGTCCTCTTAATCTGTTTTTCTCCTGTTAGATCAAGATCAGAGAGAGAATATCAGCATCAGTGATTTGAAACTGGAGGATAATACCAGAAAATCCCCTTCTGTGATAGAAAAAATGATGACCACAGGGTATGAGAAAACAAGGAAATTAGAGAAGTCAACAGATGACAGTTCAGAAAGAAAGGTGCAAATTGTGGAAGGGCAAATAGTAACTGATACGATACAGGAGGTGTCAATGGATGATAAATCTGAACATGTGGAGGTAAAGAACACTTCAAAGGACTTTGACAAGGTATCTTTCATATGCATTTTTACTATTGCTTAGAACAATGTCCTAGAAGTGCAGTAAAAAGTTTTGTAGTGAAATTTACTGTTGGTATCTTACATATGTAGAATTCTGGTACATGTACAGGTGACCATTTCCAGCTTCTGGAGCTGATGCTCTTATAAATTATCAATAGTTTTAAGGAAGATTTAGGGAATACCTATTACACAAATATTTAAAACAGCTAAAGGTATTGAAATCTGTGTTTTCCATTCTTAATGAATATCATTATCCAAAGGAAAATGTCAAATCTCTATTTTGAGATCAGCTGAATTGAAATGAGCAGTATATATTCCAGAGGGTGGAGTCCATGGTGCGACTGGAGTAATGCATAAGATGCAGTGCACTTCATGCCTTATCATAAGAAAGAAAATATGTAGATATATCTAACTGCTAAAGCTAAATATTAAAAAAAAACAAAAACAATTAAAAGAATGCTCTTATACTAACAGGAGAACCGCTGTCTGTTTGGGTTCTTTTTATCCCTTTGTATTTCTAGACTATAGACAGTATTTCTAGGTAATATAAAGAAAGGTTTTTAAGTGCCATTCCAAAAAGATACACACATTGTGAAAGTTGTTTACTTCCTTACTGTGCACTTACCGTACCCTTTCTATATTAGATTGACTTTTTTGCATATGCATTTAACATTCTTGTTAGCTCGTAAATTCTCTGTATTCCTGATCTAGTTCTGTTACTTGATGCTCCTTATATTTTTTCTTTTTGTATTTCTTAGAAACAAAGTGAAACTAAGGAGACAATTCCACAAAAAATGAAAGCATCTTCACCTGGCAGGTAAGAGAAAGATACTATATATCACAGTCCACAGTTCCAAAGCATAAAATACATGTAAGTACCCTCAGAATGCTGGTTTTCTCTCATTTTCTGTCAGCATTTTCTTCATTGCTGACAACCTCTTGACTGCATGTAGAAAACACCCTAGTAAATGTGGCATGTTATGATAACCCCTGCTCATTATCTCTTCTATCAGATCAGACACCAAGCCTTTTACCAAAGTCTATGATGAGCGTTTGCTACTGGATCCACCAGTGAATGCTGTCCTTGGTGCCTTTAGAGTTTTTAAGCTGATTTGTATATGAAAGTATAAGGAACTTGTAAACTTTCTTGGGCTGAGTATGTTGTGCAATGGCTTGTTTTGCCAGTAATAAGCTCTTCAGAAGAAAACAGGCTTTTTCCTCCTCTGCTTCTCCCCTATCCCCAATCAAGAGCATGTAAAAGCAGAATTACAATAACTTTTGGTATACACTGAATAAAAAGGAACACTACTTGGTATCAACTACAATAAATGAAAAGATCATTTCACTGTGTTTGTTGTGGTATCTTTATAGGTCTCTGTATTTTTCCCACTTAAAGAAAAATGTGAAAGCTGTTCTTTCATCTACTGCTGTTTCACCCCAATACTTGGGAACATTAAAGGTGTTGGAAGATAAGCACTTGCAGAAGTACAGTGCAGAAACTGGCAAAGCAGACAGTTTACGAGCAGCTGTTTACCAGGTAAACCTTAATGAAACCAAACTATGCATAGAAAGGTCCTCTCAGAGGAGTCACCACCTCTTACTTTTTTTAAATCGGTATCTCTGAGTATATTATTTGCATATACTTAGAGGTGTAAAAATCCTTTTATTTGACCACGCCTTTTCATCAAATTATGAACTAAAAAGTTATATGAGAGGGATATACTGTGGTTCATAATATATAGTTGTGTCAGACTGTTYTCAGACACATAAGGTAGTTTCCTTTATTTCTATTTTTACTTAATAAAAATAAGTGTGTAGTTTGAAGTTCCTTTTCCTGGTATGTCCTCTTCAAATGGCATTTATGAAAAATGAAAAGTTTCATTTAGAAGAGTTTAGTATTCTCTCCAGAAGGATAATCTGTGTGGATTCTGCATACAATTTTGTTATAATTAATACCTGGGTTCCAACAGATTTTTACTACTAATCTATGTGAGGAAAAAACTGCATTCATTTACAAATACTGCTCATATTTATATGTGTTTGTGATACTGTTATAATTCTAAAACAAAATATAGAACCTAAAATCCATGTTTATTTTGTTTCCATAATTTTTAATGGTAAAATAGGTTTAATTTAAGACACTTTATCTTTAAGCACCTTGCGAAACACATAAGTAAACCATGAAAATTTGACCCTGATTCTGCAGATGGCTTGCAGCACTTTATGGATGCTTGTAGTTTCACTCTTCCCAGTTGGATTTTATTCTGTTTAAGTGTAGTTATTAGCAGGAGACGCAATGAATCTAAACAATATTCCTATATCCCAGTTAGCAAGAATTGTTATTCCATTCTTCTTTTTTTTTTAAAAAAGATCCTTGAACTTTTTAATTTTTATAACTGTAATTTTAAAACTTCTGACTTTTTTGATTAAAATATTTGTGTGCTGAAGATCCTCAGAATAATGTGATTTGAATCAAAACTTTTTTTTCCATATGGGATAATTTTTTAAGTAGCACATGGAAAAAGTAAGAGTATTTTTGGTGGTCATTATATTGGTGCTGCTTTAATAATATTTAGTTGTTTTGTTGGCACTTTAGTTATCGCTTAAAAAGACTTTTGAAGTATAGAAGTCTTCTGATGATTCTTCCAGGACTGGTTGGAAAAGAAAAGAGTCTTTCTACTGGAATTAAAGAGAATTAAAAAGAAACAAGCTGAAAATCTCAGGAACAATACTGAAAAGGTTTGTTTACATTCTTGTTTTAAGAGAAGCAGACTGTAACTCTTTGAAGTAATGTCATCAACATATTTGTTGTTGTGTATTAGGAAAAAATCCTCTCTTTCTTGATTGAGGATGTGCACTGCTTTCTGCCTAATTATGTCACCTTGCCACTGTAAGGTTTCTGGGTTTTTTTTCTAAATAGCTCAAGGTGAGCTGAAACACTAAGTGGTGTGTCCTAATTCTTATGGTTGCGAGGGGTGTATGGCTAAGGTTTCCATACACATTTGTCAGGTATGTTAAAAGTGTGCTGCTTGGATTGATTTTTCAAGTTTGTTTATAAAGACCTTGGAATGCTCTTTCTTTAGCTGTGAAGTTTTAACTTGTTATCTGTCAGAAAATTGCCATCTCAAGAGATGTAATCTACAGAGGACTGTAGTTTGAACAGTACATACGCAATTCTTAGATTCGGCTTTTAAGTATTAAATATCCCTCATTATTTTCCTGTATTTCATATTCTTTTACACACATATTCCAGAAGTCGATTGCATCATTTGAGCCTTAAACTAAGACTGAGCAAAGAAGGAAAAAAAATTCTGTTCATATCTAATTTTGAGTATTGTTTGTAATGTTGTCTGTAAATCCCTTTCCTTTTCTTTGTTGCTCAAATGCTTCATTTGAGAATGAGTTTAAAGCATACATTTTCAGTTATAGTTATATATTTTATATTTAAGAATATCTAAGTGTATTTAAATATAGACTATTATTTTCAATCCAGAAAGAAGCTGTTAAAAGAGAGGAAGCAATTGCATCTTTTGAAGCCTGGAAGGCAATGAAAGAAAGAGAAGCAAAGAAATTAAATGAAAAAAGGAAGCTGGAGGAACTTGAGAAAAAGAGAGTGGCAGAACAGGATGAGGAGAAAAGAGAAGCAGCACAGAAGGTAATGTGAAATAAATAAATAAATAAATCTCAGATATTGTTCAGGAAATTGTTGAGAACAATTTTGATTAATCCAGCAAGAGATGGAAATAAACTAGATTCTAAAATCTGAACATGGTTCATTTTTGAGAAAAGCTCACAGTAGATTCTGTTCTGTGTTGGAAATGTGTAATGATTAGATTTTCACACAAATAGGCAGTTTTCCATATTTCAATTTTATGAGTTGAATGTAAAATAAACTCCATATAAATACATTTACAAAGAACTGTATTACTTTCTGGGAAAAATAATTTAATCCTTTTTATATAGTGATATCAGCTTCTGAGCAATGCTGCAAACAACTATTTCAAAATTGGAATGTGTAGAAATATAAAAAATAGTAACAGAATAAGCAAGGAGAGTATCGACAAAAAGATGAGGGGTAAGAGTGCTAATGAATCTGTTTTCTTTAGGCATTCGAAAAATGGAAAGAAAGGAAAGTAGAATACTTGAGAGAGCTAAGTAGAAAGGAGAAACAGTCTGAAAGAATCAGGAAGAAAAAGGAAGAGGAACTTGTTGCAGAAAAGAAGAGAGACAGCATGTCTGCAGTTGAAAAATGGTATTATCACATTGGGTTTTGGACTAAAATAATTTCCCAAACCTTTGCTTAAATGCACTAGATCTTCTGTGAGTGCTTCATGTGCTTGTGATTGGGAGAACATGACATACTTGGGATCAGGCTTTTCGCTCTCAAGGGAGAACAAACATAACAATGAGAACAAGCTGTCCAGCCCCTTTCAGTTTTGTAACTTAAATGCTTTCTTCCCCAAAAGGCCACTGACTAAGCCCAGGCACAGATATTGCAAGTTAGAAGTAAGATTCATTGAGTAATGTAATGTCTATGTGATTAGTTTCATAATTCAATACTAAGCCATAGGAAGGAAGGTAAACCTTTCTTAAGGTTTTATTTGTGCTCTGTGCAATACAATATATGAACCTAGGCGTATTCAGAAGCAGACGGATGTGTCTGCTGGAGGAATTCTTTTTTAGTTTTACAAGTCCAGATTTCAGAGAGCATGCACAGCTTACTTTTAAATCTAAATTTTATATGATACAAAATGAGGGGGAGAGTAGTACAGAAAAGATGATGCTGTAGTAGATAGGACAGTAGGTTCATGTATACCTTGGTGGCATAATATGTCAAGATAGACTTTGAAGATTTTATAAGCTTTCTTTCTAATATATTCTTAATCTGTTATCAAATGCATAAAAAATCTCTTCTCACTCTACTCTGGTTAATCAGTCAGAGATGCAGCATTTAGCCTGTTAAGTGATGGTCTCCTGTTCTTCTCTGTCATACAGGAATGAAAAAAAGGAGGAATGTATAAAACAAAAGAAAGTAGAAAAAATCCTAGAGAGAAGAAAGCAAGAAATGCAACAGGTGAAGAAAGAAGAAAAAGATAAAAGGGCTATGGAAGAATATGAAAGATGGCTGGTAAATATTTTTTATGCACTTTGTCAAAACCAAAAAGGTTAATGAGTAGGAATGAGTGTTTATACTTTTGTATTGTAATCTTCAAGTTTTTTCAAGTTTTTAGGAAAGAGACCAGATGATGGCAGTATTATGTAACTAGTTCCCAAAGGTTCTTGAGCAAAATGATGGTAAAGTACAGTGTGCCTGATAATTAGCATATATGGAAAATATATCTTCCCTACCCATGCACTATTGAGTTTTAAGTTTCATAGTCAGTCATCTTTTTTCCCATTCCATGTCAGGAATAGCCATCTCTGAAGGGTCAGCTCACCACAGCACAGAACCAGCAAAGCCTAGCAGTAGCACCAACTGCAGAAGTGAGGGCGTTTATATTCAAGGAAATATTTAGAGTGGAGAATTCAATACCTTAAAATAGGTTAAAGCGGTTATATTGAGGTTTGAGATTATTTCCATTCACTAGAAAGAGTTGAACTCTTGTGCTCCCAATTTTATTATTTCTGCAACAGCATACTTTATTCCCAGTTGTGAAGCAGTAAACTAATCTAGTAGTCTAGTCCCAACAATAATGCAGTATTTTCTCCTTGCTATAGACAGGCAAACTAGAAGAGAGATTGCTAATATACTTAGCATATACTGCTTTCTCAAAGACCTGTGACTTGTGAGGTAAAGAAAAAATGAAGTTTTTCATCTTTTACCCATTATGGAGTCATTCATCATAGTAGCTTTCGAGGTTTTCTGGGTTTGAGTGTGTTTCTTCTGTTGTCTCTCTTCCTTGCAATTTCTGGCACACCTCCTGTATATAAGGTTTCTGTTGCCTTTCATACAAATGGGATCTTGCAACCTAGCTAGCTGAAGGCCCTTACTAAGATTCATTTGTACTGTCAAGAGCTTAGAAGAATCGTTTTCCAGAGCCTCTAGTGGGCTTTCTGTTTGTTCTGCAGGGATGGATGAGAACTGAGGCAGAGACATACAAGTTTGGGACAGATTTTAAAAGAAAAATCATCTTTTACTTTGCTAACTCAGAAAATGTGCAGTTACCTAAAACAGTAGCAGCCTACGCATATTTTCCTTTTTCTTTCTTCTCAAGCCTTTTTGGTCTTAGGCTTGAGTCTTTTAAGACCTTATTTGACCTGATCCCCTGTTGGAATGCCTTTGATTTCTGTAGTCATTGGTGAGAACTGTTTTCTCTGGTCCCCTTTGTAAAGTGATTTCCAGCTCAGTTTTGTCCAATGATCAATATCCAATCTTAGATTATTTCTTCCTTATTTAACATTTCTGATTCCCAAAGAAAGAAGTACTGTGCTTTAAGTGCTGTGCTAGCACTTTGCCTAGGTGTGCTCTGCTTACAAAGACTATCCTCAGTTTGCTTTGTCATACCAAAGCATGAATGTTGCCTGTCATTGTGCATTTGACTTCCTTCTTGCTTTGGACTCCATATGAAGGGGGAAGAAAACCCTTTTTTCAGGAATGAAATCTGTTGCCTAACAGAGACTCCCCTGTTCAAATTGTATATAGATTCGCTAGGTCATCACAACTTCACTTCAGTGAGATTATTAATAAAGTGTAAATTTTAGTAGCAGGGGGAATAACCAGATCTAAATGGACGTACACATGCCTGAATGGGAGGAGCAGTTTAAAAAATAAGCAGATGTTGGAGGATGTGATAGGTACCAAATTGGTTGGCAGAGGTATCTCTAAAATTATCTCTTTTTCTGTGTCCATGTGAAAGTGGGAATGTTCATCCTGAAAAGAAAGGTTCGCCTACATCTCCCATGCCAAGTCTTCACACTCTTACTTTCTAAGATTGTGTCCTTTTCTGCAGCTAATGTGCCCTTATTTGAAACAGTATATCAAGCATCTGTTCATCATGTTCTTTGGCCAGAATAATATTTCACTTTGTATAGTAATAGAGAAAATATGTACTTTCAGTAAACTGAAGAAGAGAAACACTTGTGTAAGTCAAGTTGTCAATTTATTATCAAGGGAGCTAAGATGATATTTGCATATGAGTAGATCAATGGGTGTCAGATCTGAGAGGGCAGAATTGTGGAAGGCTTTTAAGTGTATTTGAGTAAGAGGATTTTTCTTTGAAGAGGAATATTATCAAAGTAGGAGTAGCATAGTAGAATTTTAGTATAGTGAAGAATAGTGGAATATAGCGAATATAGTGAAGAATTCTAGTATATTTTCATTAACAGTAAATAGAAATAAATGTGTGAATTAATCCTCCACTTTCCAGAAGCAGATGTTGGCCATAATGTGTGGGTAAAATAGAATTTTAAAAATCTCCCCATAGTACTTGTAAAATATAACATTCTACTTTTATGTTAATGGAAATTGTGTTGTTTATGCTTTTAGAGGTCATTGTGTGAATGTTTGATAACATAAGTGCATAGTGTAGTGCCTTTTTAAGGCATGAAAATAAATTCTCTGAAAAAGGTTATTAACACTTGTAAAATACAAACATAAAAAGGATAAGCTCAAGCTGAGGTACTTCAGTCTGGTAAATTTAAGCTTCTGATTTTTTGGGGGGAGCGGGGAGGGAGTTCTTTCATAGTATTTGTCTCTTGCTATTCACCAAGCACTCTTCCAGCCAATCTAGAAGTAATACTTGATAAATCACCACTTTTTACTTAATGCATACCACTGCCTGACAGTTGTCATTGACATGCACCTATTCTGTGGAGTGGAATGTGGAGAAAAAACATGCAGAGAGTTTATACCACCAGTTCAACTTAGTTTCTGTTATTTTTGAGATGTTAATCTGTTTTTTTGTAAGAACCTAGAAAAAATGTTAGTATCCTAGTTATCTGTTAACGTTCTTCTTTATATGTGGTAATTGTTAACCTGGTACATGTCAATGACAAGTAAGGCTGCATTGTGCATTCTTTCAGATTTATAATTCTTCAAAAAATCAATATAGTAAGGTTACACAGCCTATAAAAAGTTTAAACTTTAGCTTGAGGTTGAGCATGACCAATACCTATTTTTGACATTCTAAAGCTATTAAAAACATCAGGAAATGAATGTAAGTTGTACTGGATGAGTCTCATGGATTTGTTGCTTTTCTGAGTTAGAAACAGCT
Source organism: Apteryx rowi (assembly GCF_003343035.1). Taxonomy (NCBI): domain Eukaryota; kingdom Metazoa; phylum Chordata; class Aves; order Apterygiformes; family Apterygidae; genus Apteryx; species Apteryx rowi. Next base: position 2,035,683 of record NW_020451049.1, on the reverse strand, counting down.
GATGTGAATTATTCATTTCATACGGTTTAATAAGATCTATCTGAAAATACTTTCTATATTGGAATTTTAATCTCCTGGCATTGCAATATGTTAGAAGTATGGCTGTTATTATTATTCCTCTTAAATGTTCTAAGGCTTCTGTACTATCTAAAATTCAATTATTATGTAGCAGTCATACTGCTAAAGAATGTCAACTTCTCAGGATTTTTTAAGTGAAAAACTTATTCGTCTTACCAGGCTATTGAGTAGGAAACCTCCATGGAGAGGCCAAGCCAGGAAGTTATCTAGTGTATGATAAGCTACAGTTGTTGTTTTCCTCTTTCATCATTTTTGCTACACTTTTCACATTTGTGCGCGTACTCTCTTGTTTATTATCTTAGGGAAGACTTCGATCAGATAGGTGAACTGTGGTCAGGGCTAGTACATAAAAAGCTTTGTGTGKGGGAGGTAGGGAAGAAGTTAGTGTGGCTTCCTGTCAAATTTAATCTTTTAAAACCCAGTTAAATTAAACCAAGACTATTTGCTTAGCATTGGGATTCATTCATGAAAATTGGGGCTTTAAACCCAAACATTCAGAATTGTGACATGATTAAAAAGTCTAAAGCAACTTGCACTCTCTTCCTGGGCGTACGCTTTATTTTTGGTTTGGAATATTCAAACATGAATATACTGTGCAACATGTATCCAGTAGAAGAGTGCTTTATAAACAAAAAATATGCACACTTCTTTGTAACACACAGTTTCTCAAGTTATTGGCAATACTACCACAGTAAGTCCCTCTTTTAAATGCCAAATACAGATTCATATTCTAAGAATGGCAGAATATGACTAAATTTTTGTAAAAATAAATTTGCAGAATATGTGCAAATACTCCAAATAGGAACATGAATCATATAGGTGTTCCATTATAGAGCACATATTCATCCAAAGCTCATCTATACTGCTTGCACATGTCCTCATTTTTGAAAAATAATACTGGCAGTGCAGATTCCTTTCCCCCTTAGGGCACTGACCTATTCCCTTTAAAAATTTCCAAAGTAGTACCTTGAACTTGTTCTGAAGACCCAAAGCCACTAGTTGTGTTCATCTACGGAAGATTTGTATGAAAGAATGAAGACGACAAAAGTGAAGGATGATAGAGATGAAAAGTGAGGATCTTGCAGTGCTACCTGAGGCCAATTTGTCTTGATTATTTTATGTAATCAAGGAAGATAAGAGTTTATAGGGGGAGATGGTATCTTTTATTAGACTGTTACTATTAACTGTTAACTATTAGACTACTACTGAAGTACAGCATCACTTGTTTTAATAAAAGACATTACTTCTCCATGCAAACCTCACCCTGCTTATAATTAGCTTTACTACTACAGCATGAAGTAGTTGTATGCTTGCTTAGCCAGTTTAGACACTCATAACTGAACTGGATCTTCTGGTTTATGTTAACAAAGACCTGATAGGGTTAATGTTTCAGATGTGTGTTGCACTTTGTTTTATATATCACATGTAAAACTAGTATTAGTACAGTCTGAATAGTGTATGCATGTAATACAAGGAAAAATTGGCACTCAAGCTCCCCCTTTTACAATGACACATCTCCCCCGATTTGCCAGTCTGTTCCCTTAGCTGCAGTAAGCTTATTTCTCTTCTCACTTATGAATAACAGGCAGACACAGCTAAGATCTTGGCAATTTTCTGGAGATACAGTGTCCCTCAGAGGGATAGGACCATGGGTTATCTGAGAGTGCCGGTTATCTTAAGGATTCCCCTTCAAGGAACAGTACTGGAATGCAGTTTGTACATGTGAAAATACAAGAGTTCTAGGGCACCTAAAAATACTGTCTGGTGCGGTCCTAAAGAGGCAAGGACCATAGCTGGATTTGGCACACACTGTGGTTCTAAGACTGTATGTCCACATTGCATCTTTACCAACAACAGTGTTTGTGCCACTTCTGGTCCTAGGCAAGCACTGTTCACACGCAGAAAGCTGGCTGCTCAAGGCCCTTTTACCCACCTGTCACATGGAGCGCTCCAGGTGATGCTCTGCTGCATTGTGTCAACCTTGGTGCCACCAAGAGAGAAACTACTCCAAGCTTCCAAGAAAGAAACTACTTGAAGTGGTGGGCTCAGGCTGTGTATCACAGGCCTCCAAGTATGACATAAGGCAAATTTGCACCTACAAAGAACCCTCCAGTGCACTAAATTGCTAATGCAGATGCACCCTCAGATACTGGTGCACGTAGTTACAAAATGGCAGGCATCTTTATGAAGAAGAATACTTATTTTGTATAGAACGGTCCATCTAAAAATTCAAAAATAATTGTAAATAATTGCAAATTATTTTGAATAATGGGTCTCCTGAAAATCAGTAATCAGACACAAAAAGAATACTGCAAGTATTTTGCTTATCCTTCATCGTCCTAACTGCCCAGTGCTGTTCGAAACAGAAAATGTCATCAGACCCTTACAGTGCTTAATAACATAAATTAGAGATTTGTTTATAATTAATTGTTTACTTCCTGATTTATTCTAGCATATGGCAAGTGTGACTTAGTAAATACAGAAAGCTACACAAATTATCAAACAATGTAATGAGAACAACATATTTAGCATTGTGATCTAGGTACCCTCTTAAAGGAACTAGAGTTTGAAGAATTATGATGAAAATAATTATATCCAAAACAAATACATTACTTAGTCTGTTATGGGTTCTGGTGTGCTTTTTGTTTGATTTTTGTTTGATGTTTGTTTTTTTTGTGTGCACAAAAACAGCTCATCCTTGAAACAGTCACCTTAATCCTAAAGGACAGCAAATGCGTAGTCTTTATGTTGTATTGCACAGGATGATATCCCTAAAAGGGATGCTATAAGTGCCAAAAGGCAAATCCTCATTGCCTGTTACCTTTCTTGTGTAAAACCAGAAGTTATAACAATAATAACAGTTCTTCCATTGGTGGAGTTTTTTTGACACAGCTTTTTATTCTCAGGAAAAGAAAGAAAGGAAAGAGCAGCTTGAGAAGAAGCAAAAGAAGCTCAAGGTTGTCCTTGTGGATGAAGCGCCTTCTCCCTGGAGCCCACCTGGCAAAGTCACATATTCAAGAAATTATTGAGCAGTCTACTGTCTTCTGTGGGGAAGGTTGATCAGCAAAGGGCTGACAATGGATAGTCATTGTATCAGTAACAGCTGATTTTCACTGAATCCATAATGAGGGTTGTATCCTTTCTTTTTGGTTTATTTCTGGAGTTTAAATAGACCAGTTGTCCCTTTCCATTGCTTTCAGCAAATATGCTAATTTCTTTAATTACACAGTTTAACTTCATTCCTTTTTTGGTGAAAGTGTGTATTCAGGATATGTAAAACTGGACTCTGGCATTCTGTCTCCCAGTTAGGTAGCAGTTTACTTAGCAAAACAGTTCTGTTTAAGTCACTGGCAGCACACTGCTAGTCAGCATGACAGAACCTCTACTCAGAGCGAGTGGTCAGTTGCTCAGAATCAGGAAAAAAAGAAAATATTTTTAAGTCTTCACATTCAAAAAAGGTTTAGAGATTATTTATTTATAAACAATTAAATGATGATTAGGAAGGGATAAACACAGTATCCGAGAAAAGCATAAATTAAATACAAACTAGGGAACTTTATGTGCACAGTGCAAGGACAGCTGAGGGCTCACTTGCCTAACATGCAATTTCTGAAATGGATGCATCCTACAAGCAGTTTCTATGCTTTGCTGTACTGTAAAAGACAGATGACTTGTTTGAACTGCTTTCCTTTCCTCATCTCCAAGTACAGTAACCATGAGTTCAGACCACTGTTGAGTGGAGGTAGTTGAGAGGCAAAAGTATCTCTGGTTCTTGCATGGTAGGTAGGAATGAAAACAGGCTTGGGGCCTTAAGTGTGGAAGAACTGCTGTGTGAAGGGAGGGAAGATGGCAAAGGAGATGGTGGCTGTCTTGTGGAGGTAGAAAGACGACAATACTTGAGCAGTATGACAGGAGGATGCCATTTACATACATAGTCAAGAGACTAGCTACAGAGAACACATTTAATTCTTAGCTTATTTTATACTATGAAATGTAAAAATTATTTCCAATTAAAACTGCATGATGCAAAAAGTCTTTCATGCAAACATACAGTCAAAGCATGCAGCCATGTAATGGCACAAATGAATTAAACTGGGGCCCACATAATGGAAAATGGTTCAGGACTATAACTAGCTATTAATCCCTTTCCAGGTCCTTATATAAATGCTATTTTTTTGCCCTGTTTCCTACAGGAAACAGCCATTTTAGAAGCATATTTTGCAGTTCACACAATCTTACGTAAAATCTGCAAGAGCAGAACAGTATTACTCTTATGAGGCAGCCCTTGACACTGAAAATGATTTCTTGGGACTTGAGAGTTCTGTCATAGTCGTATATAATCAAATAAACCCCTCCCAAACATGTTTTCATTATTGCTAATGAGCTAGTTGCTGTAGAAAGTTATTAAAATTCCTTCAGTCTTTTCACAGCTATTTGCCTCACTATTTGGAAACAACAGCAAGGCTGCAGAGCTACTACTTGAAAATGTCTTGTTTGCCTACTGTCTAAACTCAAGCTGTTGCTTATGTATATATTTCGCTGTTTGAATTTTAATAATCACTCCAGATTTGTTCTTCAATATGTATTAAAAAAAAACCCACTTATCTCTTAAATAACAGACATAATTTTTCAAATGAGTCCACTTCCCAAGGAAGCTTTCAAGAAGTGGAAAAGATACCCAGCCAGAGCAGCTTCAGTGACCAACCAAAGAGGAAGGGTAAAATTACAGATACCAGCAGGAGAGGTAGCAGAATTACAGTACTGGCAGAATACAACAGAACTTCTGCCAACTCAAAATTAACCTATCCACATTTTCTGGGAAGAAAAAAAAAAAATGTTGAATATGGGCATTGAGAGTGGAGCAGCCATGTGTATCATCTATCCACTAAGCTTCTAGCACTAGAAGCCTTAAATTCAGGTTTAGTGCAGGAAACTAATTTTGTGAAATTTCATGGGAAGATGAAAGGTAGAGCAGACAGCAGAGTTCCATGTACAACTATCAGCAGATCAGGAGAGTCTGAAGCAAAGCATGCAGTAGTGCATGAAACTTGGAATGCCAAGTTATCCAGCTCTTTACTTTTGTGGACCCCAGCTAGAGCAAGTAAGGCAGGTCCCTGTGCTGACAGGCTTATAGTTGAGACTTGCAGGTGCAAGCAAAAATGATGGTAAAGGTAGTGGCAGAGCTGCAGAAGGGTTTGCCACATGCCTGTTCCTAAACTGGATAATGCATCCTTATTCTCTTTCAGCCTTTAAACGATAGGATAGAAAATTTTTGACAGAAGGTGTAAGTGGGAAGATGCTGGTCATGAGATGCTAATCATTCAGAGAGAGAGAGTGAGATACCTAAAACTCACATAAATTCACACCTCCTCAGTTAGAAAAAGATGCTGAAGATCTGTAGACATGCAAAAGCAGTTGATACAACTGTTTTATAATAAAATGTTGGGAGCTTTGTCTAATTTTACATTGTGAAAACTTGGACATGTTACAGCATGATGCAAGCCTTGCAGAAAAAATAGACCTGAAAAATACAAACATATGTACATTAAAACATTAAACATTAACATTAAAAAATGTACATTTATCCATTTGAGTAGATCCTGTTAATATATTTGATGATAGAGGGAAATACTTGGGTATTTAATAAAGTGTATTTTAGTACAATGGAGTCAGTGTTTTCATCTCTCTTAGGTTATGAAATTGTATTTAAGGTTTTTATGCATTTAAATGAGCTAGGTGGTACACTAAGCACAAGATATTGTTTCCTCACTGTTGATACAGCAAATAGACTTGAAGCTATATCCCACTGAAGTCGGAGATTGCTACAGCTCCCTCCTACAGCTCATTGGCCTGAACTTTTGCTTGCTGCCAAACCAATGCACTCATGGAGCACATGGGCTCCAAATAATGACCTGGTAGATGATCACTACCTCTCCTCCCCCCCCCCCCCCCCCCCCCCCAAGTATTTTATTCAGGCATTAAGGTGTTACATTGGCACACTAAAGGGACAGGTTGATGACCTAATTAAACTTTTATGTGCTACATACAGAGCTGCCACAAACTGAAGTGCTGATATTTGGTCCATCCAAAATGTAGGCACATGACAGGACTCCTCAGCCCTCTCTGAAGCTGTGTCTCTGCAGAAGGAAGTTTATATAAATCATCTAAACAAGGAAGTAGGATTACATGAGGATAGTAAGTAGCTTTCCAATTCTATCATTCTGGTTAAGAAGGACTGTGCACTGTTCTCTGTCATTTTTGTCCTTCATATTCACAGAACTTAAGGCCATGAGATCTTCTCTATGTATCATGGATTGCTACATTTCACTTAGTTATATGTGTATTGAACTGAATCACTTGAGTCTAAAACATTTTCTACCTTTTTCACTCCTCTATTTAAAAAACAGCTGCAGCTTCCCTAGCATACTAGGTTTTTTTTCCTAAAACAACTCATATTTGCTTTCTATTGTGGAGCAAACTTTAGAATGCAACAATGGAAGTGCTACTACATTGCATTGTGCTGTCCCTTTTAAGCATGGAGCTGTATACCCTGGAATTGTCAGGGTATCACAGTTCATGCCCACAGCAGTTGAGGGATACCTGGGGAGGAATTTTACAGTTTGCACAGAGTTTCATATTAAATATATAGGATGGGTTCATACTGCCAGCAGAACTAGCCTTAAAAAAGGCTGAAGATACTGATTTAAAAATCATAACCTTTATTCATTGTTAGAATGGGTGACTGAAGTAGGCATATTATTAGTGAAGTGGTAAGAGTAAGTCACTGATGGTATTGCTGGAGGATGTTTGTGGCTGCACTGGAAGTCTTGAGTGTGCTGTCTTCTTCACTTTTGTAATTAAATCTTCTGTTTTCTAGTTCTGGCTGGAAGACCTTTCAGTTAAAATATACCAGAATTATACCTTCTGTGCAAGGATGTCATCACATGGCCAGAAATTTATTGATAACATGATGGAAACACCCCCAGTTTGTTCATGGGGGAAGGAGCTGCAGAGTCCTCAAGAAAGCAGACAAGAAATTACTCACTTCCCAACCTACCCTAGGCAGCCTCAGAAAAGATAGCAGGGAAAATGTTCTGAAGAGTTGTTCTGGTAGACTGAATCCAGCCTGTGAAGTAAAGATTTCCCCATATCTGCTTTATGGCATAGAAGAAAATGTGCGAGTAAACTACAACTAAAGCAACAGAAGTCAGCCAGGAGTGCTATCAGGTAGGAAATGCTTTTAAACAGTAGAAGAAAGGCCTGGAATATATTCAGATTTAATTTTATATGTTTTGGTAATAACTATAGAATAATTTGGATTGAAAGGGACCTCTGGAGGTCATCTGATCCAATCCCATATTCAAAGTGGGTCCACAGAGATCTAGTCAAGCTCTGACTATCTCTAAAGATGGAGATTTCACAACCACTCCTGGAAAACTTAAGTGTGACCAACTCTCATGCTGGAAAAATAATGTTCTGTAGTAGAATTTCCCTAATCAGGATCTCCCATATTGCAACTTATGACCATTGACTTTTAATTACAGTACACCCAAGAGCCTGACTGTCTTCACTACATCCTCACATTTGGAAGTTGCTGACTATTAAGATCTCCCCTTAGCATTCTCTTCCTAAGAGAGGAAACCAGTTTCCTCATGTTCTTCTCATATATAATGTGCTCCAGCCCCTAGTCAACTTGATGACCCTAGATTGCTCCAGTATGTCAGTATCTTTCTTGCACTGGGGAGTGCAAAACGGAACACAGTCCTCCAGTCTCAAAAATGCTAAATAGGAAGGGAATAATCACTTCCATCAGCCTGCTAGCTACCCTTTTGTTAATAAAGCCACAATGCAGTTGGCCTCCTGTGCTGCAAGGGCACATGGCTGACATGGTCCTCTGGTACCCCCAGGTCMTTTCCTGGGAAGTTTTCTATCCTGTTGGGGCCTAACCCACACTCATGTATGGGGTTATTCCATCCCAGATGCAGGTGGACTTTGCCTTTGTAAAAATTTATTTCTTGTCAGCCCACTTCTCCAGCTCCCTCAGACACACCCCACCTTCCCCCATGGATTTGGGTATGTCCACTTAGCTGAAATGCTCCCTAATTCTGTCCTCTTCTACAGTGGATAATGCCTCATGGCCTGAGGGAAGACCTCCCCAATAAAAACCTAGGCAAAAAGGCATTGACTACCTCAGCCTTTTCCATGCCCTTTGCTGCTAGGTCCCCTGCCCCACTGGGCAGCAAGCCTGTATTTTACTGTCCATCTACTTATAGAAGCCCATCTTGTTGCCCTTCACATTCCTTATGAGTCTGAACTCCTGCTGAGGTTTGGCTTTCCTAAGTCAAGCCTGATCACTCAAGCAATGTCTCCAATACTGCTCCTGGGTGGCAAGTCTCTCTACACCTTCTGTGTTCTTCCTTATTGTGTCTGACCTCAGGCAAGAGATGCCTGTATCTCCACACTGGCTGCATGCCATGCTTGCTTGACTACCCACATGTTGAGATGGACCATTCTTGTGCGCTGAGGAGGTTGTCCTTGAAGATCAACCAAACCTCCCGGGCCCCTTTGCTCTCCAGGGCAGTCTCCCCTGAGATCTGGCCGTGCAGATCACTTAACAAGCCATAATCTGCTCTCCTGAAACCAAGGTTATAGTTCTACTATTTGTCTTTGCTCACTTCTTGTAGAGTTTTAAGCTCTGCAATCTCAGTCATGGCAGCCAAGGCTGCCATGAACCTCCACAACCCAGACTAGTTCATCCTTGTAAACATGCAAAAGCTAAGCTGTAGTCACAAGCATCTCTTTGGTCACTAACACTTTCAAATGTTATTTATACTTCCATCTTCAGATTTTTACTGAACCCATGCCAGCTTTTAAAAAATAGTTTCTAACATTTTTAATAACATTTATTGGTTGGATTTTCCCCTAATGACTAACAAAGTAATGGCAGAACTCCTTGCTCATTGTTTCAGCCTGGGGCATGGAGAAGTCTGTTCATATTAGCAGATTTACCAGGGCATTAAGGAAGTTAAACCATGTTTTCAACAGAACACCAATTGTCCATAGTTTTAGCACATACACTCATAACGATGAAAACTGCTATTAAGCCCCCTGATACTGCAAAGTGTTTCTTTCTGCTACCATTTCATTTATGAGTAGCCTTTTCCTTTTATGCTTTTATTTCTAGGTAGATTCTGACTCAAACAGCTGAAAGTTTTTCATCAATTCTTCATCTAAAGAAGTCAGAAGTCTCATTATAGGTTACTCATTTTTCATGAATAGAAATATAAAACATATATATTCATTTTCATGAATATAAACTGGGATGTCCAATACTGTATGATAACAAATGACATGAGGCTAATGTTTTCAAGCATCATTAACTCTAAACAAGTAGGATTTTCCACTGTTTAACTGTTTCAGTGACTACGCGTAGCATTAATGCCCTGGTTGACTTGCATTTCCTTTTGCATCTTTTAACCTGCTGGACTACACTGGAGACCTGTCCCCATATGCTGCTTTCCAGCAAGAGAATTAAGAAATACCAACATAAAATTTTAGAGGATGGAAAATATTCCAAAGTCCTCAATCTGTTTCACTTTCCTGAAGCTTCTGCAGAATTTTGGAGAATAAATGGCATTTTGGAACAAACTTTCTTAGCTACCCTGAATTCCTATAAGCTTCTTAACACTTCTAATATTGAAGTGTGAAATGCAGCAAGGACACAGAGGGTGATGTAGCCCCTGTTTTAACAGACTGGTCATACAGCCCAGCAGGCAGGCCAGGCAACACCTCCCATCATAGAGGAGCTGTAGGAGCCCTGGGGACAGCAAGTCCTACTCACCAACACACGCAGAATTGCATTTACTTTTCCTTCCCTCTACCAGCAATATCTTTTTGCTGCTTGTATTTTGCCTATAGCTGTCAGTGATCTCAGCCAGTGACTATCCACTGCAGATAACTTTCTAAATTTCCCAGTTCTGCTTTTTATCTAAGTAGAGCTTTGTTGATACAATTTTTATTGCTTCTATCATCTGCCACTGAAGGAGAATGTTGTCCTTGATTGAAATGGGAGCAGGAGAAAGACTTATATTGCAAAAGGTCAGGGAGTAAAACAAAAACATTTAGGCTTGTTAAGCATTTTGTTGGCTGTCACAGTCAAAGAAAGGATGCCAGTGAGAAAATAAAAGCCATCAGTACTAACATTATTAAAGTTACCATTTATAGAAACATTAGTGGCCACAAACATGGTGCTGGATATTGCACAAGCAAAATGGAAAGATGACTTGCCACAAAACGTTCCCCATCCCAGACAAGTGATAAGAGAAATTTAGACAAAAGTACAAGAAAGAGGAAGGGCTTGGGAAGGCAGTAGTTTCAGAACAGCAGCCATGGTACAGTTGTATCAACAGCTCTTGGCAGTTTGATATTGCAGTTCACCAATTACTATCCTCACTCACTTGCCTTGAGCAGACAGACAATGAATGTATTTTTCTCCTGACTCTTGCTGACTGTGCTGTCAAACATCTTCTGGTTTCTTTTTTCTAATGTACCAAACTTCCTGTCATTCCTGCTAAGATACTGAATAATTCTGTCCATTCTTGCGTCACACTGCACCTCCAAAAAAAGATCATTCTATTCAAAGAATGAAGCTGCCTTCAGTACTGCTATGCAATTTAAAGTATTATTATAGCATTAAACCCCAACATCAGCTTGATAGTTACTGTCCCTTCAACAGATGGTAGTGCATCAAGCTGTTAACAGTGCAGCAAACACATTCTGTTTAAAGTTTCTCTTGCTTATATGAATCAATAAAAATGTAGAAACATTGCATTAGAGAACTGCTGTGTGCAAATGGCCATGCATTTGTAAACTCTCCAAAGCAAGGGCATGAGAAAATGACACCTGATTTTCAAGGGCAACCCACAGGTTTCAGCTTACCAAGTATTATTTCAAAGAAGTTATGTGCAAGTAGTATCAAGGCGATGGTAGGTGGAAACATCACAACTAATGGCTCAATGTAGCAAATGCACATTAAGTGTTTCAGAACATTCGTTGACTGATTTGCAAGCCAAATATCCTTTACATTATGCTCCAATTCGCTTTCACCTTTTCTCACAGATACTTATTTTAAATAATCATACACGGCGGCTAAAGCAGTTGCAAGAGAAAGAGCAGGGACAGTTTTACATTGTATGTTCAATTCTTGCTTTCCTGCAGAGGACAAGAATGTGAGTTATTCTACTCACAGCAGTTTGCTGCTGCACTCACTACAGTCTATGAACTACCTGCAAAAGTAAACTTCTAAAATGGGCATGGGTACAAAACAAGTTGTTCAAAAAATTTGGTGACAAGACTGTGCTATTTGAAATTACTGCTATGACTGAAGGAAATGAATTGTATTCCAAAGGACACAGTTTCCAGCTACTGTTTTCTGCATCATACCCGAGCCTTTCAGGTTTGTACAAATATATCCCCATGGGCCATGCCACAGAGCCTATAACATCCCAGGCTGGTGCACTATCTATCCACTGATAGAGTAAAGCAAGGGCAAGACTAGCTAGTGGGTCTTTGCACAGGTTTTGCTTTTCCTTATAGGCTGAAGGTTCCCTTTCTAACCCACCAATATTGGTGAGATCCCTCTGAACAAGATTCTGCCCACACATGTTGGAACAGGATTTACTATGGGCCTGACCTGTTATAACCATAGCTGGCAAGGCTCTGCTTACCTCATTTTAAACATTCTTTTAAAAAGTATTATCTGCTGCCACAGTGAAACACTCCCCAGGCAGTAAGTGAATCTTACTCATCCTTAGCAGAAGATGCAAGAGTTACTTAGCACAGACCTCTTCATTCCTCTTTGTATCAGGCAGCAGAAACCTAGATTGCCCTTTAGTAGTATTAAGAACACTTAAGGGAAAAAGCAAGGTTTGTTATGGATATACTTAATCTAAGCAACTCAAGAACAGCTCCACCCTGCCTTGTAAACCCTGAACTTCAGATCTGTAAAACAGAGCAAGATACTCAGGCATTAAGCATCTGAACTTCCCAGGGATTTCACCTGTATTAGGGTCCAGTCCTACCTGGAATGAATTAGAGCACTGAGTATTCATGTACAGTGTGACATATCTGAGGCACAAAGTCATCATTGAAGAGATTCTCCCAGTGCCCCATGGGAAGAGGTAAGAATTACTATGCACCATGTTAGATAAACCCAGTCAAAACAAAATCATAGGTCAGAAAACAAGACTCCTGAATTCCAAAACCTGCATTTTCTGCTGCAGACATTGTCATGTCTCTTAAAGTGTTTTTAAATATGCATAGATCATTCTAAAAGCTTTGGGTTCTGCCAGATGAACTCCCCACCCCAATGCACACACACTTGGGTTGATGAGGAGTACCCTCTAGATACATAGGGATCAATAGTACCACGCTCAGTTATGACTCACAAGATTAGATCATGTGAATTTCTATGGGAAACAGGTGCTGGAGCCAGACCTTAAACCAGGCAAGTTGAGAAAGCTTCTCCAGTGCCCACTGACACAAATACAAGTCCCTTGAAATTAACAGTTTTGAATTACTATTAGCATGGCTGGCTAAACAGAAAAATACTGGGACCTGAGGGCAGAAAAGCAAACAGCTAGAAAGTAATAACGGGAGGAGAACGTTGAACCACAGAACAGAGTAAAATGTTTTAAAATGCTTTAGAGAAACAGGCAATCAGCTACAGAAAAGAGTCCAGGGGTCACAGGCTGCATGCCCCCTCCATCTAAGCACTTGGGAATGTGCTTTCTCAAGCCAATTATTCACAAAGCCAACATGGAAGATTCCTTACTGTTTTTGTTCACTGTGGGTATCCAAGTACCCCCAGCAAGCAGCACCTTAGATCTTCCAGAGCTACACATACGTCACTAACAAAAGTTCTAGCAAAAAATTTACTTTGACATTTTCCATAGTGCAAAAGTTTCAGTCAAGAGACAGGTCTTAAGACAACAAAACACAAAGCATTATCTTCTGTCAAAACAGTAGGCTTACAGGCCAATATAGCCACCAGTGTAGCAGGTTATAAATAGAGACAAGTAACGCATGAAAAAGACACATTTTAGCCTTCCAGCTTTTCTGAGCTCTGCTGCTGGATTTTCTACAGTTGCAGCACTGATGCTTCCCCCCCACTGCAGACTCTGCCTCACTCCTACCCCTCAGTAGCCCTTTCCTCCTCTCCTCCAGCCACCCTTACCCCTCCCCAGCAGGCTACAGCATTTTGGACCAGACATTGCACCACTGCAGCAGCTCACATGCCCAGCCTGCCAAGGAGCTGTAGAGTCACCTACTGTGCATTGATATGTACCTACCCACCACTGTCTCAGCAGGCTGACTACACACCACCAGGGCAGCACCTCAGGGAGGGGGCCTATGCTCTGGCTTAGCACCTCCACCCCACCACCGAGCTCCCCTGACCAGCTTACAAAGGCAACACAAGACAGAGGAAAGAAACCAGGGCACCATCACACAAGTAAAGCACCTTCACCCCCTTTACAGGCCCTGGAGAGCAGGGGGCTGAGGCACTGGGACAGCTGGCACCACGGGATTGGTCAGGGTCACAGACCTCGGCACAGGATTGGCCAGAAGCTGAGCAAGGCCYGAGCAGGATTGGCCAGAAGTGCAGCCCACAGCAGCTATAAGGGGTTGGAGGATCCTGTGTCTTCATCTCCTCCTTGCTTGCTCTGGCTAGTGGGGAGCTGCAGCCTGGAGGGGCTGTGTGAKGCTGGAGGAGGCCTCAGCTCAGAGCAGTAGGAAGGGTCCCTTGCAGGACTGCTGGGCTGGTTGGGAGGTGTTGTGTCTGCCTGGGGAAATGCTGCCCTGCAGGGGGGCTGCCCCCTGGAGATCCTGTGGAGCTCAGTGGGGCTGGCTGGGAGCGGGCTGGAGGGGAGGCTTTCTGGTGGAAAGCACTGCTTCTTGTYCAGTGACTTTTTTCTGAATTACCAAAAATATTCAAATATCTCTTGCCCCTACTGACCTAACAAAATAGGTTTTCTTGATTAACTCAAAACTTTTTGAACCAATTTAAAAAGCACTGTATATATATATATATTTACTTCAAATAGTTCAGGCTTTTGCTTTCTCCTGGGAGCTAGACTGCTTGTAAATGTAATTACAGTAAATATTCTGCTTGTATTGAGTAGGGTATGCTACAYGAAGACCTTATGTGACTAGAGACCCTGGCTGATAGGGGAGAGAGCTTCATCAGCTTTCCAGGGTGAGTACTTCAGTAAGGCTGAGTGCTACCATCAGGTAATACTGAGTTGATGCTGAACAAAGCACTTTGGGCAGTTCAGTAAACCCCCCAAGCTCCCCATTTAATTATGGATGGGAAATGCCAGTGATCTGACTGAAACTGTCAAAGTAGCTTTGTTTATTTTCTCTAAGAGGGAAAGTCTTGGAAATGTATGGGTCTGAATTATTTTTATTTCTGTACAACTTGGAATGAGTACTGTTGCATTAGTAGAACTTTCCATGGGAAGTTATGTTTTAGCTAAGAGTCATTTTGTTAGCTTACAACAGCAAAAGCTAAATTAAATTACAGTAGCATGATAAGTGATAGGGGTCTATTACCACCACTTGCTGTGGTGCAGACCAGTGGGATCCCTCCCAGCCTATGCACAGGGCAGAGAACTGCTGTTTGCCCCCAGAGGCCTCCTCATGCTGCAGTTACCCTGAAGTGACCCAATGCTTGTGCTCTGTGACTACACAAAGTAGTCAGTGTCAGTGCTTTACTAAAGGGATATTAATATGTCCAGGCCATGGAAAACCTGAACTCCCTTGAACATTGTTGTATGCATTTGATAAGGGGTTTGTGTAGAATGATGCAAACACTGATTATTTTTCTTTGTTTCGTACTGATTTATTGGAAAAATAGGTGCTGCTGTAGACTTGTAGCAAGTAAACTTGCTGAAAACAGTTATTGCTGTATTATAAGTGTTAGAGATCTGTGTGCAAAGTGTTCACTCCTGAATCTAATAGGGTTGTAATATCAGTCATCTCTTGTATTAATGCCCTGTATAAGTACATGTGCTAAAATGCTAGCAAACAAAGCTGATTGAAACCCCTACTTTAAGGGGGGGGGGAGGGTGCAGCACCCAAGACCTAGTGAAAGAATCAGCATGGTGATGCTCAGCATAACTCCAGAAAATCTTAAAGGTGCTCTGTTAGCTGCTTTGTTTTTGTGGGAATGTTACATCCTGGAAACAGCACAAGGAAGTTTAATAGATTAGTAGAGAAGTAAACAAGATTTGAGACGTGCTTTTAGGGTCCTTACAGCAGTAGGACTCCCACATATAAATGAAGGGCAGGAGCTCAGGGAGGAGGGTGTACCTGGAAAGCAGGATTCAGATGACAGGGAACAGCTGATGCAACTCCCTGAGAAGTATCTCAGCTGTGGGACTTGAGAAAGGAGATTTTTACCCAGAGAACCAATTTACATGGTATTGCAAGGCTATATTTTAATGTATACTCTGAGTTCTGCTGTTTATGCCTGGACACTTTTGGTGTGGATCCTGATTATTCCTGGGCTGCCTTCATCCGGACTTTCCTTGCTGCCTTAGAGCATGAGTATGTTGCCTGATGTGAGTGGTGTGGGAGTCCCAGGGACTGGAGGAAAGTTATGTAGATCATGTCCAGGGCACATGGATGATGCCAGTGCTGCATACTGGGAATGAGAAACAGAGGCTAATAGGAGTGGCTATGGAGTGGGTTGGGCGGCACCAGTGAAGAGGACTGAGTAGAGGTTGCAGTCCTTTCCATTCATTCCTGTTGAAACCCTTCTCTACTGGGTATGTCTGCCAGCATTGGGGTTGTATGTTTGGCTGTGTAATCAGCAGCCATGTATTTCCATATGGGCTGGGGGATCTAGAGGCAGTGAACTTGAAGTCGGACTTGTCTGTTTCAAATGACTAGGCTGTATTCCTCTCCCAGTTCTTCTCTAGAAAGATGCTTAATAGCACCAAAGCTATACAAATAGCTACTTTTTAAAGCTATTCCAGGGAAATGTGGTCATCAAGAGCCCCTTTTTATTCAAGCAGCTAGCCTCTAAAATATTTTAAATATTGTTTTTAAATAAAATAGAGTAGTAGAATAGTTACAACACCATTCTGAATGTTTTATTGTCATGATTCACTAGTAGAGGAAAACAAATATAGATGGTAGTTTTAAAACAAATACCACAACATGCACAGTTAAAGCCATAATTCCTACATATGTGAAAGTGCAAGCATATGGATGCTTAGGTTAACTTGATCAGTGAGTGTATGTGATGCTTAAGAAACAAAATAAGGCAATTAGTAGTAGTCTTTTTTAGAAAAGACAACTATTAATACTAGTGCTCTGACCTGAGGGCCAGTCAGATAGGAAAAATAAATCAAAAAATTTGGTGTGGTATTCCACTTAGTGTCAGATTAACTTTTAAACATACATGTTTGTTGCCATTTCTAGCTAAAGTTATCAGTAATTGTCACCTGGATGACCTAACAGCAAAAAATATAGTAAATATGGACTACTCAGGTGTATCCCAGTGTCTCATTCATTTGTGTGATCATTCCTATAAGAAGCTCCTGCCAGAACACATGTATCTTTGCATTACAGCAAAGGCAGCAAAAATTAAAGTGGGACAATTGTGTGCAATGTTCTGATGGTAAAGATCTGGCCAAGTATTTCTATACAGTGTAAACAAATAATTGAATTTCTGTTGCAGTTTAATGGCTAAATGATGAGAACAGGAATTTTGTTCAAACTTTCCCTCAGTTCTCCTTTACGGAGGCTTAGATGTGCCTATTTAGTTATTTATAGCTAAAGCTATTTATAAACCAGCTGCTCTGTTACACTGGAGCTTGAGAATAACTTTTCTTTTGTCAGATGGTGAAGAGCAAAAGTTCTTCCTTTGTAGCTCATGATCTATTTGTTTCTAATCAAACAACATAGCATTAAAGGGAGGAGTACAATCATTAGTTTTTTGGAAAGCTGTCTTGGCTAACACTTCAAACTGCAGTAGTAGAAATAGTAAAGAATCTAAATCTATGGGGGGATAACAATATGGAAAAAAAATGAAGTTCTTTCTCTAGGGTAACTAATGCTTTGAATTTTCTACCCTTAAAAATAGTATCTACTTTGTTTTGTTTTTCTGAAAAAAATGAGGATCTGAGATGCTGGAATCTAGCTGGTTAAGCATGTTTCATTCTAAATGGAAATTCCTGTCTTGACTGCAAAGCTGTCTTTCCAATTGCAATAAGTTCAAAGCTACTCAGCATCCTCAGACTGACTGAAGGTAATGGTGAGCCTGTGCCTACTGCAAAGAATATTCTCTAATTCTGGTTTGCTGCTTAATATTAGTCAATGTCTGAAGTTGGAGAGGCTGAGTCCTGTTTCAAATAAGCAGGAAACTGGGCTCTTTCAGTTTCTCTAAGGATTAAAACTTGTTGCTCTGAGGTTCAGGTCATTTGATATCCTGGCACCTGCAGATGTTTTCTCACAGTACTAATTGGCATTGACAAGCAATTCATAGACCAGGCTGCATCTAAAGAAGTTTTCACAGACTTTACATTAAGGCCACATGGTACAGAATTATGGGAGCTGTGCACATATTCAGACTGTACTCAAGTTGTTAGCGCTATAGCTTGCTATCAACTTTCTACTTAAATTTCTGGAGGTCTTGCTACCTCACAGACATGGGTCATGCAAAGTACTTTAGCAGAGACTCTGCATTGCAAATAATTTATACTCTGTCTCACAGCCAGAAATTTTACCTATGTATACTGTCCTCTGGTCAAAGACAGATTTTTACTGGGAGCGGTGAGAAATCTGCAAACAAGAGCAGTGTAGAGTCTTGCCTTGTGTCACTGCTAATTCTTCAGAACTTGTCGCAGTTTGTATCATGCAGGGTGATGGTGAGTTCAGCAAAGAACTCCAATTACTTCTGTCTTGGTTTTGCTATTCCCATTTCATTTTTTGTACCTTGTCATTGTCTCTTCTGGATACTTCTTTACTGTCAACAATTCTTATCTCCCTGTTTTTCAGTCAGTCACTGAAATGACTGGTATCTGAATAGCTAAYGCTTATATTAATGTTTTCCATAGGCTTCAGATTAAATCCCCATTGCTCACTTAGAGGAATCTAACTCCCAGTCATTTTTCAAGCTTTCTGTAGGATCAGGAAAAGAGGTACAGTAAGTTATATCTGATCTATATTTGGAATTTTGCCTTTACAAAGACTTATATTTGCACTTGTATGCATTGTGCAGGCCACAAATGCTTCTTGGGGAGGGGGGAAGATTTGAAACATCTGTTTCAAGCCAAGAAGTCTGTCTTTGCACCAGCCCATCTCTAAAATTGGCTGTTAAGCAGACTGCAGTCATTTTTAATGGCATCTTTGTTAGAGCTGCAATAAATGAATCATGATGTTAAAATCAATGCCACCAATTATCTGAAGGAAGCCTATGGGCAAAAAATGCCCTCTGTTAAGCTGTAGTTGAGTGCAATTTTCTGTTGCAAACAGTGTCAGAGTGGGGGAACCTTTCTTCCTATTCCTCCTCCTCCTCTCTTAGCCTGCCTCCAGCTCCTCTGCTGCAGGGTGAGAGCTGCACAGGGCTTTGCCTCATCTGCCTTTATTAGTGACTTGATGCTGTGTGTCACTGCCACCCATGTAATGTGGCTGATGTAGTCTGGGGTTTGGATGATGCTCCCCAATGTACCCTTTGAGAACATGCCTTGCTGTTGTGTGGTGTCTGCAGGAGATGCAAGGGGGGAAGCAGTTTAGCTCATCTCCTTCCCATTCACAGGGAAACCTCTCCAACTTTGTAAATAGAATGAGTCTGAATTTCCTATAGTAAAATGCTGAAAATTAAATTCCCTTCATATTCTAGGTAATAGTGTCATACTTCATGAGTGTTCAGAACTTAGCAGAGCTTAGTCTTCTCTCTCATTTTATGGGAGCAGGGAACTTGTGTGTTGCAATATAAATGTAGCGGTATAAAGGTAATCAGTCTGAGTGTCACGAGAAATAAAAATTATTCTTTTACACAATCACCTGAGAATTGTGAATAATTATGTGAAATACCAGATTCAATATGAAATAGAATAGTTAAAAAATTATTTAAAGGRAAGTTGCTTCTTCCTGCAAAAAAAAGCTCTATCAGAAGTGTAATGAAACTGATGTGAGCCTATGAAAATCTGTGCATCTTTTTACTGTATGTAAAACTGACAGAGGAACAAT
Source organism: Apteryx rowi (assembly GCF_003343035.1). NCBI lineage: Eukaryota > Metazoa > Chordata > Aves > Apterygiformes > Apterygidae > Apteryx > Apteryx rowi. Next base: position 2,016,348 of record NW_020451049.1, on the reverse strand, counting down.
TCTGGAGTTCTAAAACTCTGAATGATCCCTCCTGACATTCTGAAATGCTTCTTTTCTGAACAAACACTTGAAATTAGAGGTCATTTATGAGGATTAGGATCTACTGGCCTAGGTGCACTCATGAGTAATTAAGTGATCTCTGCAAACTAATTTGCTGTGCAGCTGACTTAGGTGTGGGAGTAAGTAAATGGCTCAGTGTACTGATAATCAGAGATGGAATTTCTAGTATGAATTCTGATTAAGTTTTGAAATGGGCTGCATTTTAACCAGATGCTCAAGGACTTTAAATGAATTTCACACAGAATCCAGGTTTTACTCTAGTACGTGTCCTAACTACTAARCTCCAGTGATTTTCTTTTATGTTGTCTTAAATGTTCTTTCTAGTTAATCAAAGTCTTTCAGCTCTTTTGGATAGTTAAATGCCATGCTAATGACAAGCAGCTCCAGAAAGACCTCACAGATTTGAGTGGGCAAAAAAGGCAGTCTTCAATGCTGATTACACTGATAAAGGAAAGTAATGCCTCAAGAGAAAAAATAAACTGAACTGTGATCATGTGATGCTGAACTCAAAATTGACATTTACAATTCCAGAAAGTGCTACAGAAGTTGACAGCTCTCTGAAATCACAGGCAGGGATGTACCAGCTAACATCTCTAATAGAACAGTGGGGAGTGTTGGAGTATGAAGTGAGACTGAATACCAGCCAGACTTGTGCACTTTCCCTAACAGCACCTTGTACTGCTGCTGTGTTAACTTGTTAAGCAAGTGGAGACAACCTTCCAGCACCCTGTTACTGGAAATTAGGATATTCTACAGGGGATGCACAATTTGTATTTCTCACATTGTTTATACACCTAAATCTTTTACGTAACTACAAGTGAGTAGCAGCAGCATCATCAATACATTTTTTTCAAAAACATGCATCTTCAAAAGAAGATTCTGGTGTATCGATCTTAAATGGATGGACATATTTTACTGCAGTCCCAAGCTCTAGAAAGAGGGACAGGTTTTAGAGTATGTTCATATCCTCAGATGACAATTTGCTCAGCATGATAGCTATTTTGGACCCCTGGGTGAGGCACCATTTCTCCTCAGGCATCATGTTTGGACTTAGGCATCTAACACAGGATTCAAGATCCCATTTTAGTAGTCAGGAACCTGAATGTTAGATATTTGTGACTAACTTTTAGGTGCCTAAATTGTTTCTGGATATATTTCATCATATTGGTAATATTCAGTGGTGTGTATGAAGTGAATTTGTTTTTTTAGTCTCATGATTTGCAGAGATGCCTTCAGATTCTCTTTAGGAGAATCATTGTGTTGGTTTATTTTACTGTGGTTTTACTAAACAGTTTGAATTCTAACTCTACAGAGACTAAACTTTCTCCACTCAGGTAAATTAGCTACTGTACTATCCTCATTGGATGAGGGTTACTTAATTCTGTGTCCATAGGCAACTTAATACCATATTTATTACTGGGATATGGGTCAGAATGAACAGGAGTAGTAGTTCCAAGTATACAGAAGTACAAATATAAAACTGAACTATCCATTAGCAGTGGAGAATCAAATTCTTTAAGGCTTTAAATTGAAATTGGAGAAATAATATTGATTCCCAGGAAACTAGGATTGAAAATATATGCATCATTTAAAGATAATTTTAAGTAACTTGTTGCTTAATTGGCTATAAACCTGAGTGTTCTTCATTCAGCCTTTAGTAACAAAGCAACACACGTGATGTATATTAAAACAATCCATTATATAATAACTTCATATCTAGATTATAGATGCATCTTCTTTCATCAAATAGACTGTTTAGGAAACAACTGAATCTTCTCAAATGTGTGTGCTCATCTAGYGGCTGTCTCTTACAGAAAGAAAGCAAAGCAGCAGGCACAGTGAGACTAGAGAAGGCAAGCGGGAAGAGGCAAAAATATGGGACAGGAGAAGAGAAGCAAAACAGGAGAAATACTCACATCTCAGCTTTGCAGCTCTGAAGTCTTCACAGATAGCAGCTATGTTTCTTTCTGAGCATGTGTGAATAAATGCTRCAAACTTGTTGAGGCACTGTGGGCTCAGGCACTCAGCCCTTCTTTCATAGCCAGTATGTATCAAAGAAAGTATCTTCCACCCTGGTACCTTAGCAGCTTCTCCAACTACTGCTTTGAAATACTTCCTTTCTCAGAAAGAGTAGTATATTGAGTTCTGAATACCTCATGACTACTTTATTCCTTCATTTAAGGATTACAGTGGTCAGAAGAATGGAGAGCTTTGCTGTTTGTCTGCTTCCTGGAAATCACCCTTAAGTTAACTAATGAAGGTAAAGACTATTTACAGCAGTCCAAACAGAGCAACCCAATTCTTAAGTTGAGGAAGATGTACACAGATCAGTGTGTCTAAATCTATGTATACTTTATATCAGTTCCAAGAAATGTCTTTTATCCAGATACATAGAGAGATCATGGCCAAGATTCAGTGTTTTTGGAAAACTCTGAAGATCTTGAGTTAGATACCTGGTCTCTTAAACTCTGTTTTTTCCTTGCCTCTGTTTGCTCCCCACCTGCCCAGGATTTTAATAATTTAATCAGTTTTGACTTTAACTCTTCTTCCTGAAAGACTGACTGAAATGGATTTAAGAAATGCTATGATTTTTGGCATAAGTAGGAAGAGCCATGTTCTTTCCAGAAGGCAAACAGCTTGCTCATGCCTTGATATTTAACTGCTTATAAACAAAAAATTACCTTAATGTAAGGAAAACATTCTTTCAATTGGTAGTTTGGCAGTCAACCCTGAGGCCATTATTTCATCACAGATTCTTTATATTTGTCTAAAAAACCTGCATTTAATTTAAATGCACATTTTACACTTTATACATGCAGAAGAATAATGTATGGGAGGCATTACTAGCTGTTGATAAAGATGGGCTGTGATGGTAAGCATATGCTCTGTGATAACAGTGCAGCTGGAGTGCCTGATTGCTCAAATAAGCACTGAGAGATACTCTTAAAATATATTTAAATGATACTTAGGGACTTTCATGGTAGACTGAATTCAAGGTCCTGTAGCCTGTTTGCAATAGTGGCCAGTACCTGATATATCAGAAAGGTGTAAAATTAGCATAATGTACCCTCCAAATTAATATTTGCTTGATTTATAATAGCAGTGAAATTTACTGAAGCATGGAGAATTTGACCTGAAAAAGTCTGCAGATACTAGAGAGAAGCAAAAATGAAGTAAAAACCCACAAATCTAAAGCTGGCAAGTGCAGCTTTTTTAAAGCTTATCAGAACTGCTTAGAGAAAATTAGAAACTGCATTTTTGTCATTTTGTCCCTGTTCTTACAATATTCAGAGCTGTTGCCAGTGTTGCTGTAATATCTAACATCTGTTGCAAATTGAATCCTTAAGATTCATTACTGCTTTCTGAGTTTTAACATGTGGAGTGTTTCCATTCCTTGAAAAGTTATTTTGATCATATCATATCACACAGCTGTCTGATCACAGGAGGTATGAATTAAATAATGTATTAACTCCTCCAACAGAGCTTTTAAAGCTTTGGATGAAACAGATAAAATAATGTTGTCTTTGATGTATGAAATAACATTTAAAATTCCAAATTTACATTCATTGCTAGATATATAGTGACTCCTGTTTCGTCAAATGGAGCTGCAGAATAACTGTCAGATGTTTGGAACAGTTCACATTCTTCCAGGCTAACAGTCAACCAGTGTTAGGAAAATATGGCAGATGGCTTAGCACAGAGTTTTGCCTCATTCCTGTGTTACACAAGATAGTAATAAAAATGCAAATAGCACAACAAGATCTGTGCAATCTATAGTGAATAAGAGAATTTTGTGCTAAAACAGACCTTTGTTTTTGAGACCAGTTGCTTCAAGGCAGAGGGTTACAACACGATGTTTGTACCAAGTATTAAAAGAAGATTTGATTTCTTTTCTGCAGACTTTAGAAAGATTGTAGAGTGTTCTGTAATTTGGAGTTGGTATTTTCAAGAGACTTGCTATATTGAAATAGAAAAGTTGGATGGATCAGTGAAAACTGTTTATTTAGAAAAATTGCTCTGGTATGAATGTGATAGAATCTTTTGCTGCAGTGTATCTTTTAGCTAAGTTCTTATATCTGTCTTCTGCAGGCATTTTCTTGGTGGGGGCAGGAAATGCAGTTAAGTTGACAACTTGAAAGTGTAATAGATACATGAATAGGATGAATCTGACCACTCAAAAGACAACAGTGAAAACTCCCTATGATGATACTCAGAGCATAATTATCTGCATACTTATTACTTCCTTACTGAAGAATTTATCTGCCTCAAAGGAAGGTGAAATACAGAAGTGATTTTTTTTCTTTGGATTTGTTCCTTCAGCTGCTTAATCACTACCTAATTGTCACAATGCTGAGTTCTTCTATAAGTCTGAGAAGCTGTCTGTCATCCCCATGAAGAGGGATGAAAGGAGCAGGTTCTGCTCCAGAAACAGCGCTTCCATGCTTTGGCTCAGCTGTTTTGTAGTTCAGCCTTGCGTGAGAAATTGGCAGTGGTCTGTGCTGCATGGTGTTGAGCCCTTTGTTCCTTTCCCTTACGTATCTCAAGACCCTCTCACCTCAGCCCTGTTTTGGRGCCACTGTCTACTTACACCCAAACCTACGCTGGGATCACTTGTGCTCAGTGTGGCATCTCTCTAACATGGTCATGTGCTATTCACTGAGCGTGAATGGCTGCATTAGATGAAATTGCTGTCTCCCCCCCACCCTTCACTAGTGAGTCAAATGTTGAAGGAAAGTAATGAAGGCCAAAAAAGGAAGTTCCTACTGACTTTCAAGAGTTAGGGGCATAAATGTCACTTGTGCTAGGTGGGAAATCTCCCCCTAAAAACTGCTGTTACAGTCGGGTCTGACAGTCTGTCTGGTTGGTGTGTTTCTGCGCATCAAGACAAACCTCCCAAGTAACAAGGCTGGGGGACTTGACCTTACTGCTTTTGCAGAGCAGTGTTAAGAGGATGGTGGCAAGGCAAGTGCATGCTAATACTTCCTAGCTTGGCAGGTTTCCTCTTTGTTCAGAATTTTTCTCTTGCTGTGCCTCATAATTCTGTTGACCCTCTGGTTTAATTTAGGGAGACCTGAAACCTTTCTAGAATAAATGTTGCCAAACTAGCTGCTATASTTAGATCCTTAACTAACTATGCTGTTGAATTCCTAAGTTCCCAAATTTTTCAAGTTAAGGTTAGAATAAGGTGTTAGACAGCATTCTTTGCAGAAATATAAGATAATTAGTAGGGGTATTATACTGCAGTCCTCCATTCTTGGCCTGAAGAAAATACTGGTTAAAGTATTTATGAATGTGCCTGTACATGTATTTTTATGTGATAATGCTATAGCTTGAACATGGTTTCAGCTTTTTAAAAAGTGTTTTGTAATATTTAGCTCTTTAATTTCAAATATTTCTAGCAGCAAGTTGACAACACTTCTACAAAACAAATCTTGCAGACACTGAAGGCACAACTGTTGTCCCGTGCCAGGCCAGCATACCTTCATGTCTGTTTAGCCCAGGTAAATGAGCAGCAAGGTTCGCAGAGATGGGGAGATTAACGAGAACAGAGCAAAGGCCATCATTTATCACTGAAGAAGTTATTTAATGTATCCATTGGCTGTATTGGGTGTGGAGGGCAGGCTTTCGGTGGCAGGGGGCTGCTGAGGCTGAGCCCAGAGGGAGGAGGTGGTGCCTTGCCTGGCRCGGGCTGCAGCCGGTTCCAGCCGGCCCCTAACGGCTGCACTCAGCCCCTGTGCTGGGGCTCCAACCACTGCAGCGGGGGTGCGGGAGGGGGTGGCGAGGTGTGGAGAGGTGCGGAGGGGATGTCATTGGGGATGCCTTCGAGGGGGCTGCGGCCCGTTGGTGCGGCACACCGGTGCGGGGACATCCACGAAGGCACCGCGGCCTGTGGGGATGCCTGCGCCGCAGCAGAGGAAACAGGTAAGAAGCAAGGGGCAGCAGAAGGAAACGGCTAGGCACTGACCCCAGGCCCCTGTGCTGCCTGCTGCCTCACCAAAGAGATTGGGAGAGCCTGAGCATAATGTGCAGCCAAAACTGGGGGAGCTGAGATCAGGAAGGAGAGGTGTCACGCTGAAGCTGAGCCAGAGGAAAGGGAGGAAAAAGGATCTCCTTAAATATTGGGTTAACTGTTGTCTTTGTTTCTTGGTACCTGAATCTAATGAAATTACTGATGAAATAATGAAACTGAGTGAAATTCCCTGAGTTGAGACTGTTTTGCCTGTGGCAGTAATGGGGG
>NW_020451049.1:1950166-2009900 GCF_003343035.1 Apteryx rowi | reverse complement strand
GGGAAATGGTGAGTCCCAGGGGAAGGCTCCCAGCAGGGCACTGGAGAGACTGGGACTGCTCAGCAGAGCTGGAGAGATGGGCTGGGGCCATCTTGGTGAAAGTGATGGCCTGCTAACATAGGTGCTAACAAGTGCTAAGTGTGAAAGGGAGGCCCTTGGTCAGGAGTTGGCACTTGGTAATGCGGAAGTGGCTGTGTTGCCAGCTAGGTGCTGAGCAGCCAGGGAGCTGAGCGTGACTACCTGGGGCAAGGGGACCCTAATACCCAGGATGGGGAAATTGAGGACTCTGGCAGATTGAAAAAGGAGCCTGTTTAGGCTGCCCTGGTTACAGTGATTAAGCACTGGACATGGGAGTGCTGCTCTCCAGAGTGTGGCCACTCAAGGGGCTTTTGCTCAAAGTGAGATTAATTACAGCATGCCTACAGCTGCTGCTGCAAGGAAATGCTGCTGCAGTGGCTATGGCAGTGCTGGGAAATCAGAGATGGTGGGATACAGCTGATGGCTTGAGAGCATTGTTTTGGAGAGTTTGGGGCTTATGCGATTTAAACACTGCCCTGAGCAACAGAGGAGGGCTTTGGGGTCAGATGATGGAGGGTATGTGGAGCAGTGGCCTGGTCTTGCTGTTCCTGTAAAAGATGCCCTTGTTGAGGGACAAAGTGTGGAATTCATAGTGGATGCCTATTAAAACTGCTACGGTGTTCTTGGCTGTATGTTTTGCAATGGCAAGGCCTGAAGTTTGTAATAAGAGTTAAGATTATTACAATCTTGAGCCTGATCCTCTAGTCTGTAGAGATAAGGGTGGAGTTTGTAATGAATATGTTTTCAAACTGTTGTAAGCTTCTTGGTTTTCTGTTTTACAGGGGCAAAGGGTGATGTTTGTGCACAAGAGGTGGAGATCATGAGTTCATATTAAGACTGTAACAGCGCTAATCCTGAGAATCGGGTTACTAGGAGCTAGGGGTGGATTTTGTAGTAAGTATGTACTCCCATTGTTATAATATTGACCTCTGCAGTCTGGGTTGCAGGGACAAGGGGTGGAGTTTGAGGAATGCATGCTCAGATTGTGACAATGTTAACTCCCAATAATATGGTTTCCAGGCATGAGGGGTGGAGTTAGCTATAGAATGTATGCACATACTGTTACAATGTCAATCCTTATTTGGGAGGAAGGGTAGGTTTTATAATACATGYATATTAAGATAGTGATGATATTAAGAGTTTATAATGGATGTATATTCAAGCAGTTCTTAAATGTATTTTGCGGAGGCACAGGTGGAATGTATTGGGCATAAGTGGCAGGGTTTCAGTAGCAGGGGACTGTAGGAGTGATCGGTGTGGGCAGAAGCCATGAACTACCCACCCTGTGCTGGTCACAGCTGATCTCAGTGGCTCTGAATCAGATGAAAAGAACCCACTTTGTGCCAAGCAGTCAGAGGACTACATGGCACCTCTGCTCAACTGTATTTAAGAAAGAGCAGTAGCCACTGAGGGCAGGAGAAACGGGGCATGTGAAGGTGTGTGTGAGAGGAGACAAAGGAGGACACACAAAAGGGAATAGGTGAGGAGAGATGTGAAGAGACCTGTTTGGAGAAATAAAACGGAGGAGGCATGTGGAGGGGGTCATTGTTGGGGTTCATGTCTGGAAGGAGGTGCTCCATGCTGGAGAAGGTATGCCTCTGAGGGGATTGCAGCTGGTAGATAAAGCGTGCCGGAGCAGGGACATCCCCAAAGGGACTGTGGCCCATGAAGGAACTCATGCCAGAGTAGGTACATCCCTGAAGGGACTACAGCCCAGGGAGGACCTGCAGTGGAGCAGAGGAAATGAGTAAGAAACAAGAAGTGTTAGAATCCACTAGGCCATGGCTCCAGTCTTCTACCCTGCTTGTTGTCTCACCAAAGAGATTGAGATGGACTGATTGTAAAGTGTGGCAAAACCAATGTGGATGAGACTAGGAAGGTGGGGTGGAGAGGTGTTGGACTGAAGTTGAGTCTTGGGAAAAGGGAGGAAAGGTGTTTTTCCTAAGTGGTTTAATAGTTTGTTGTCTTTGTTTCTTAATGCCCAAATCAGTAGTGAAAAGCTGATGTTAATTAGCAATAAATGAAATTAAGTGAAATTTCCTGAGTTGAGGCTCTTTTGCTTGCAACTCTAGTCCTTTCTGAGATTGTGCATAATGTATGCACTGCAAAGAAGGTGAGGTTGCAAATTTTGTTAACCAAAGATAGCAAGAAACTGCATGAATAGTTACAAAAGGGTAAGGTTTGAGCCTGTTGTAGAGAAACTATAGGTTAAAGATGTCATAAATCAGATGAGATCATCTTGTTTTGATCTGGTGAAATTTAAGCTTGGTTACCTAGGCAAGGTGCTTCAGCCATCTCAGAACTGCTAGCAATAATCTTGGAGTCAAGGAAAGTGTCTTTTTAGATCCCTTCCCCCCCACACCCAAACACTGTCTCTTTGAAAAGGGGGGGGAGAGCAATTGAGGAACTATGCAGCAGTCAGCTTAACTTCAGACCCTGGAAAAATGCCAGATTATGATCAAACAAGCAATTTGTAGGCACCTAGAAAATAAGGAGATGAGTAACAACAAGCATGGATATGCCAATAGCAAGTCATGCCAAGTTCATCTAATTTTCTTCTCTGACAGGGTAAATATGGGCAAAGCAGTAGGAGTCAAATAACTTTTACAGATTTTGATGCTGCTTTGCTGTCTACCAACTAGGAAAATATGCAGTAGATAAAACTGTTCAGAAATGCAGAATTGGTTAGAAAAATCTGAGTAGAAAATCAATGCTTCATTGTCAGACTAGGGTATATTAAACAATTCTTCAAGGACCTTGCTTGAGTCTAGTACTAAATATTTTCATCAGTGATTTAGTTGAAGGAATAGTGTGTTTTAACTATGCAAATAATACCAGTCTAGCAGACACTGGAAGACAAGACCAGGATCTCAAACTCTTGAGAAATGATCTAAAAAAAATTCAGTGGGACACGAGTGCCAAATTCTACAATACAAACAGAGGGACAAGATTGCCTGGACAGCAGAACTGCAGGAAAGGATTTGAGCATTATAGAGGAGTGCAAGCTGAATATAACTCAATGGTGTCATGCTGTTGAAGAGAGACGCACCAGACTGGAATGCATCATCAGAAATAGTCTTGAAATAGGAGTCTTTCAGTCTGTTCAGCACAGAATTCTGCAGATCAGAAAGGAAGTAAATCAAATAGGGTCCAAAGAAGAAAAATGGTGAGGCCAAATCAGAGTTCAAAAAACAACCTACAAGGAAAGGTTGGGGGAAACAGTAGCTTTAAATTTAAAGATGAAAAACTTGGAGACATAAGTCTTCAAATATATCAAAGGCTGCAGTAAAAATTAAATTCCCCTCCATGTTTGCTGCAAGTAGAAATGAACTTAAATGTTAGCAAACAGACTTAGGTAAGGCATTAGGAAAAGTAAGGAAAAGTGTTTGAGCACTGATACTGGCTGGGCACTGGGGAGGTTGTGGAATTTCCATCCCTGTTTTTTTAAGAGGTTCAAGAAGTACTAGGGATGTCAGTTCTTCCTTTGGGCCAGAATATAGGCTAGTTGATACTGTGGTGTCCATTTCTACTCTTATGATTTCTGTTCCTGTGAGGCTTTTTCTGTGGCAAAATGTGTCTAAATGTTATGTAATAATGTAGACAACTTGTATGCTAGTTCCACTAATTTGTTCCCTAGGACACTGATAAAAGGGAAGGAAACCAGAAGCATGCCGAAAAAGCTGGACCTAAAAGTGGGTGATGTGTAGAAAGATCAAAGTACTAAAGGGAGGTAGGTGCTGAAAACATACATCAAAGTTAAAAACCTTACTGCATGCAATGACTACTGAGGCTTAAATTCCAGCAGCTATGCATGAATCATTTTGAATATTTAAGGAACCTTCTTCCAAAATATGCATGTATTGTATCAAGATCAAATACTTTGCTTAAGGTGATCTGTGTTGCTCAGTCCTCACTAATACTAAATCTGTATGCTCTACTTTTGTAGAAAAGTAGGTCGTTCTGCAAAATGGAAGAAATCCCTTTAGGTTACTAAATACCTTCTCATCCACAGATGCCAGATTCCTGCAGCCTAGCCTTTGGCAAATCTGTGTTRCAGTGAAATGATGTCTCACTTTTATTAGTAAATAGGCAGTAGTTCAAAAACATTGCAAAGTGCTATTTGGAGGCAGAGGGTCAGATAGTTGGTGACTTACTAACATTGCCATTGCAATTATCATTGTCTGTATCTAATACTAGGTCTTTAATTTGGGGGGGAAATGGAAATAATTTATATGGAGTGCAAGTAAGGCCTAATTCAGACAATGTGAAACTGTAGGAAGATTACCACTCAGTAAAAAGTGACTCCAGCAATGTATATATGCAGTCATGCATTCAAGTAGTATTGAAAATACCAATTTAGTAACTGGCTGGCATAGAAGATTGATAAAATAGCTTGATAAGTAGAATATTACTTCTAATTTTAAACTACATCAATAAATTTCAAACTGCTGACATCCTCTGTTCCATTAACATAATGTGGGGAAGAGGAAAAAAATTCTGAGATTTGCCTGATTAAACATTACTTTGGAGTCTTTTGAATGTATACATTCATGTTCAGTGCACTGTTTACCTTCCACATGGAGGATCATTTTATGTGCAGTTGGGTCTAAAAAAAACCAGTAGCCATAAAGACTGAGGCAAAAGTGCCATGTCAAAAAAAAGGCATGGTAATCATCTTAGCATGAGATTTCCATGTAGGAATGAATAAAAATTGGTGCCAGCCCCCCTTCCCAGTAGCCTGAAGTGTATTTGATCTTATGTAATCTTACTAAGTATATCTAAGAGTAACTGCTAGTTTAAACTCAGGTAGGGGTGTCCCAATGAAGGGCATACACAGTAAAGTATGTGCAGCTACCTTAAGTTTTAGAGTTGAAGATAGACATGCTACTACAGAGACTTTAGAGTTGTTTCTGACTCTTTGTATTCCTAGTGTGTTTGTGAGGACACTAACAGTCAGCGGTCTGTCTGATTGTGCTATATGTGGTGAATGTTGGTTTTAGCTGTCTGGTTTCATTTGTAATCTTTTCCCACGTGTTTGTACTGAATTCACTGTGTAAATGAATAGAAAGCAAACCTTTGTTTTCTCATGAGCAAGTTCTGATAGAAATGAAACATTTTACAATGAATACTGATGAAAATCTTCTGAATTCTCAGCAATGTACCATAAAAGTAGGCAGAATGGAAAATCTGTTCTTGTGGATTTGGCCTTTTTGGAGAACATCAACAGTGATAGAACTCCTACTGCAAAAATACTACTGGATCATCAGATCTGTTTCCTGGTTAAGTATAGGAAATGCCAAATCTTGTGTTACAATGAAGGCCAATTATTATGGCGTGCCAATTATTATGGTGTACCAATTTGGCTAGATTGCTAGCTGATGTAAATAAGTGTTACTTTATGCTGGACTGCAGCTCAAGAGCATGGTTTTAAAACCTGAGTATCTTCCTAGAAAATCCCAGTGTACCTAGAAAAATATTAATTAGTCCTAGAAAATCTTAAGTACTTGCTCATATGTAGACAACTTCARTATCTAATGGCAATTAAAACATTAAAAGCCAAAAGCTTTAGAATTAGCTTTAAAAAAAGCTTTAAAGGCAAAGCTTTAAAATTTGTCCATAGTTTCTTATTAGGAAATGTCATTGAATTACAAAATCAAAACACTAGCTGTATGGTGGTTGCAGAATTACTAGCAGTGTGGCAGGTCTGCAGTTGTTCAGATACTCTGTGGACTGATCACGATGTTGTCTCCCAGAGCCACTACGAATGTGTAAATTGCTGTTCTGAGTTTAGGACTTTTCTTGGAACAAGTCAAAGTTGGCAAGTGTATTGACTGTGCTTTGAAAATTAACAGAAGAAATTTTCCACTTCCCAGTAAACATGTATCTATAAAAACTCTACTGGCTGCCTGATTACAATGAGTTGTCCCATGTCTCCTCTCAGTGTTGCTAATATTAATTAAAATACACAAAATCACTACTACTACTGTCTCTGTAGCCTGCATGAAACTTTTGTAAGGGGAAAGTGTTGAAAGGATTATGCTAGCTTTCCTCCACCCTCTATTTTCTACCATGTTTTACTGTGGCAAAGAACAGTTTCAAATGCTAAACATTATCTCTAGTGGTATAATGAAGTTATTTAAAAGAAAAACACTTAGCTGCCTAGTTATTTTTAAAAATTGTTTTTTACACATTAAAAGGTTTTGGCTATTAACTGTATAATTTGCCAGATGACATTGTGCATACAACTTCTGCTTTCTCAAAAGGAATGAGAGGAATTACTAATCACATTCCCAAAGGCTATAGAAAGAAGCAAAAATGAAAGGCAGGCAAAGCAGCACCAGGGTTTTCTTAAATCTGCTAAATATAAAGGTTTTGAGAAATATCTTGGTGATTGAAGCAAATGAATCAGTGTTCTACCATAATCATATTCTTTTCCATGCTTCATTTCTAAGGTCATGTGAGTTGAGATCTTTTATCTGGAGAAGATTCTTGTTTTGAAGGTAGTGACTTGTGATTTTTTTCTTCCTGTTCCAAGAATCAGGACTTATATTTGGGAAGAGCGCCCAGGGTCCCTTGCTGTTGGGTACTTTAGTAGGCTGAACTAGGGAGCAGTTGGTCTGGCTGCCATTTGTTTTGCTGTAAACCATTCAAAGAATGGATGGGCAAAAACTTAACTTTTTTTGCCCCTTGAGTTTAATACTAGCACTGCTTAGCAATATGATAGTTGAATACTTTACAGGTTAGTCAAATGTACTCTTCRTGTGTGGATGGGTAGACTTTGGCAGTGTTGATATACATGTAGCTACAAAGATATTTTGTGTGGGTGCAAAAATGTTCAGGTGCCCAATATCTTTAAGCTCTGTCTGGATGAAAGATACAGAACAATTGTACAAAAATACAAAAAGATACATTTGTTAAGGTTTTGGGGTACATGTTTACCTTACTGGTCTCATATTTTACCTGGAGTTTTATGGGACTGCTTCCTGTCCCAGAGCATAAATTCCTCTTGCCACTTGTCATGGAGCACAGCTGGCTCCTGCTTGTGCTCTTCAGTTGTGCTGATGACAGCAAGGCTGCATATTGCCCACTCTTGTGCCTTCTACTTCCCTTGGAGTGCCACAGTTTGGAGGGAGTGAAGGAGTGACAACGGTGATTGCCTAGTGAAGCATTTAAACTTAGTCATGTGCCAAGAGTTAACTGTCAGTCTGCAGTTCCCTTCTCTCATCCAAATGGCAGTTAAATCCGGTTTGAAAGTTACTTGCTGGAAAAATATGATCAGACATTTGTATTACTTTCTGAATTTATTTCTAGCTCTTACACAAGTCACAAGTGAGCAAAGAACTTTCCCTATTCTCCACATTGTACTCTAGTTACGAAATGGAACCGCTGTCCTGTGCAGACAGCTGTTCTGTAACTCATTATGTGTAAAAACATCCTCCCTTCTACATATAAATTTTTTGGCATTCCAGATACCAGACCTTTTTATAAACAGCATATTGCTGTATTTGCACTGTTCCATACTGTTTACACCTTAGCTTGTCCAGAAAAGTGCTTTGTAGAGAAAAGTGGCTTGAAATTTGTTTTGGTGTTGGGGGGAAAAAAAACTCATGATGTTATATCTATATGAAAATTGAATGACAAAAACAAATAATAAAAGAATAGTCTCTTACACACATGTAGAGTGACAGCTRGGGCACTTATTCCAGATACAAAAGTTCAAGTCCAATTTTCAAATCRGGAAGAACAAAGATTTGAATATGGGGCCTGTATGTCTAAGGCAAATGGCCTGTTGCTGAACTGTGTCTGTGCTGGATCTGTTCCTTGACCTGAGAAAGTGGGTGGAACAAAACTGATGAATTTAAGATGATGATTGTTCAGAAGAGCTAGCATTTTCTGATAGGAAAAATATTGTGAAAATTCCTGACTAGTCTTAGCCATTACTGATTTACAACTTACAGAAACAAATTCTGGCTTTTTGAAGACATTAACTAGACAAAGTCTAGGATTAACGACAAAGTCAACTATGTTCTTTCTCTTTTGGGAGAACATAATGCTAAACCTTGCAAGTATGGACCCACATAGGTGAAAAAGGTACATGAAAGTAAGTGAGGCAAAGTAGTAAGGTAAGTTTCCTKCAATTGATTTAAGAAAATGATTTAACCCTTCTGACTTTTTGATTGAATATATTTTCATCAAATTGCAGTTAAATTAGAGAAATCACTTTATCACTAATTCATGTTTTTCAAGAAWGTTTGAGAGGCTAAAGTTTGAGAGATTTAAAAATGCAAATTCTCGCACACCTTATTCTCTAATCGGTCATCTTTTGATCACACATTCTAGAAATACTTAAAGCATTCCTGAGATTTTAATTAAAAATTCAAGAACTGCCTTTTCTATTTCTGGTTTCTGCTTGCCTCTTGGTTTTAAGGACAATGATTCAAACTATGTACTTTTTCCTTCATGTGGGTCTAAATATTTTGATGAAGCCGGAAGGGATTCAGAACATTTTACTGCAAATAAATCTGCTCAGACCTATTGATAATTACTCTGTYGGAGTTGAGAGTTAATAAGAACTTTTTTACATTAGAGGAGTAAGTATGGTTTGTATTATTGTTCAGAAAAAGCTTGTAGCTTGAAAAACCCTGTTACTAGCTCTCACAAGTATTGGACATCTTTCCTGGTCTATTGCCAAGAAACAAAGTGGCATAATACAGATTTCAGGAGAAATTAATATGAAATGGGACCAAGTTTTCATCTGAATTATTTGTGAATTGAATTTAGGCTGGATATGTGTGCTACAGTGCTAGAAAGCTACTTTTCAAATCTGGGAGCTAAATAGAGCAAAACAAAATGGGTTAGCAAGGTGAGAGACACAAACTGAAAGGTAGAGCTCCAGGTCTGAACCCAGAGCAAATTGCTTTGTGGCAACTACATAAAGACAAGTGGAACTTAAAATGAAGCAGAGTGAAACCATAGAGAAACATTTCTGGTCACCCACAAGGGAGCAGAGCAGCCTGTGAAAAGCCACTGACCTGAGGGGTCACATAAGGAGAACTCCTGAAGCAAGAGAAATTTGTTCTAACCAAAGTAACTTACTACAGTTTCAGTCTGCAGTAATTTCTGAGGACCTTTATGAGGTCAGATAATGTTTGTTTTTTCTTTTAGTTTGATTTTTCTTATTACTGACAGCTTGTTGGTTGCACACAGTTGCCTTAAGGCCATTACAAGCAGGCTTTTGGCTTGAGTTGCTCTGTTTTACCCATGACCTTAATGGGGGATAGGAGTGCCTAATAGTAATGACAGCTATCACACTTTAAATTCATACATGTAATTTTCAGTAATTTGCTTATTTCAGTATTCAGGACTGGAGTATGAACAAGTTACTGTGAAATAAGCTAGGGTATATACTGACTGTTTTCAGGCACAATAAATGTAAATAACTTTGCTTGTCAGTGAAAGCATGTACAGCTGAGTGGTTTGTGGAATCTGGCTGTTCTGGAGATCATACCTCAGTTTACACTGCAGATCCTGCTCATGCGGCCACACAACCAGCTGAAGACGATGTATCAGACCATCCACTACTGTCCATCAGCACAGATTGCTAAAGCTAATTTGACTTGCCTTCCCTGATAGTCTGACCTGGTGAATTTTGATTCAGCACAAAATGTCTATGGGCTGTGTGTTTCCACAGGGGTTGAAGGAATACAGGGTGCTTGATATCTAGCCCTTAAAGGAAGGGCAGGGGGAGGGTGTTTAAAAGAGTGAGAGTTAGATACAGAACATAACCAGTACTGACTTAGGGTTTATCATAATTAATACTTATCCATACAAGCCTTTTTTTAACATGAAGAATCTGACTATACACAAAGTACTGTCAAGTTCACTAAGTAAGCAAACATTAAAAGCACTTTCTCTAATCACTTTCCCCTTCAGTCATCTTGGATTTAATTTGTAACAATAGAAGGCAAAGCGCTTGCAAATTGAGTCTTGTACTTTAAGGCTCAAAACGGGTTTTGCATATCCATTAGCATCAGCACAGGTTAGGTCAAACTTGTCTGGCACAATGTTTATGCTTGAATGGGTATATATTTCATTATCATTGTTATTGAAATGTTTGACATTATAATGGAAATATCTCAGGAGCCCCTAATCTTAGCTTTTTTAGTTTTCATTCTAATAGGTGAGGGAACAGGGAACTGATTTGTAGAAATCGGAGGATAGCAAAGGATGATTCCTAATCCTCAAAGTCAGATGCTGTTTGCTTTTAATCTTTCACAAAAATGTTTTCTACCAAGACTGAAAGCAGATATTATAGCAAGACCGAGATGTTTTCAGTTCAGCATGCTACTTGCGTGCAGCTGAACTGCTTTGTGCTCTACTTCTGTCTAGATAGATGCACCCACTGCACAAAAGTAGGATTCTGTAGCTGGAAAAAGAAGATAGACTTGCCAGTACACCAAGCCTTGTTTTAGGTTGCTACTGCAGACCAGGAAAAGGGCACCTGAAATCCCACTTTTTTTTCAAATTATCAGTTGGTCTAATAAAATACTACCTCTTATTACAAATTTTATCTTGGTCTGTCAATACCATACTGATTTTCTGCACTGGCAGTAAACTTTAAGTAACTCTAAGAATCACTTGGATACTTCAAAATGTGACTACTCACTTGCTTAGCTTCCTGCAGAGTTATATGTTATTGCTTTAGCTTCACAGATGTTTATATATTGTTTGCAGTTAACAAATGTGAAATAATTATTTCACTGCAAAATCATACATGGAAATGCAGTGCTAGTAACAGTTAATGAGATAGCTAAGCAAAATCAGTATATTGGCTAATGGGAGAATTTTATTAATAGATTCTGTCAAAAATGTAAGATTTCAAGCACTTGCATTATCCTCACAATCTCCTCTGTCTTGAGACTTTGGCATACAGCTTGTATTAAATCCCCACCCCCCTACCCCAAAAGAAATGAAGCACCTTTGGTTTAAAGGAAAAATTTGTTCAACACAGTGAGTTGTTTTGCTTTGCTGGTAGTTCTAAAGTCATTTTTGACTAGATGTAAAATGAAATCCTTTTAAAATTATTTTCTGCTTTGGTCACTGAATCAGAAAAAATCCATGTGCTTAGTCCTAATTACTACTGTAAACCAGTTCTTCTCAGTCTGAGACAGCAGAAGCTGGTCCATGAAGTGTCTGTGTATGTCCAAGCAAGCAAAGTTGTGGCGTATAATAATAGACATTCAAAGTTCAGCCTAATTTTTATCTAGTTGTATATAAACCAACATGAAAATGCTGTACCAGCCTGTTCACAGAAATTGCTTTCCCAAAGAGGTTGGRTACACCTTTCATTTTAAAAATTTTGAAAGATTTTAGATGGCTGACTTGGGTTTATCTTGTGTAAACCAGTGTCTTGTCTCCATTGTTTTTACTGTATAATTGATAAAGCACATATCACCTCTGCTATGAGAAGAACCACTTGTTTTATATAAAAGTTTTTATTTTGTCAGTGGTGAAATTGCCTATATTGGCTTCAAGTTGTTTCTAGATGAAAATCAAGATACTGGTCTTTTGGGATTTTTTTGATCTGTGAAGTCCTGAGTGGTTTAAATTAACCTGTATTGCTGAGAAAGTTCACGCTTAAATGTGTGTGCCTAATGCACGGATTCGACATCCATAGGTAGGAATCTTAAGAATTCTAACATTTTTCTTTGCATGTTCTTTTCCAGTTTAGGAAACCTGAAGATTTAATAGTTGTTTGAAAACTAGTGCATGTACGCCCATACACTTCTGATTAAGAATTTTTACTAAGTGTTAACAGCTGTTTCTGATATCTTGTTCTGCCCAAGGCTACTGGGTGGTTGGAACATAAACTGGATGCTGTAGATCATAACATGACTTTTACTTTAGCCTTTAGCAATGCAAGTAAAAAAGTCTGAAAAAATAAAGTCAAAGAAGGGGAGGTCATTGAAGTGATTTTGCAAAGTAAAAGTTAAATACAGTGTTTCAGTTACCTACAGATACTTAATAGTACTAAAAGTTAATGGAGTAGTTACAGATCTCAGATGTGCTCTGGTGGAACATAGGGTATAAATACCTTTGAAGAAAACCTGAAGATAAAGGTCATCCTACACAGTAAAGATTTACACTAAAAATCATTGTAGCTCAGTTGCAGTCAGAGCCACACTTTTAACACTGTTCTCTCGTATGTTTCCATTCTTAAAATGAGGAAACCAGCATTTCAGGGTCTTGGTAATAAATTACAATAAAATGAAATTCCTCCATTTCACCACTGAATGTCTGCTACCSTTTTGAAATGCGTATGCGGTGTGGTGGCACTTCTGTGCCTATGCATTTGTAAGGAACTCAGGAGTTTCAAAAAATCCCCATTCCAGTGGGTATAAAATAACTCCTTTGTTTGTGAATAGTGATATCTTGGCAAAAACAAGAGAAGAGGTTCTGTTTGGGTAGCCCACTTGCACTGGCATGGAAGGTGTGAAGCTGTTAGCATGCTGGGGGTTGCATCTTGGCACCACTGGCACATCAGGGCTGGCTGGCAAGCGCAAAGCTTCTAGTAAAAGCAGAGCAGTAGAAGGTGGGAATGTTGCCTTCATGTGCCATCACTCCTGGAGTGCTTAGGTACTCTTCTTAGATCCATCTCTAGCACATAGGTGATATTTTTTTTACATTTGAAGATGCATTATCTTGTAACTGCTTCTGCTCAGTAAGCACTGAAAATACAGATAAGAACTGCAAAGCTTGAGGTCAGCCTGGTTGTAATTAATTTAAATGGAGTTTAGCTGAAACTGCTTATTTAAACAGGGAGACATTTTTCAGTGATACARAGACATTATGGCCTTTTCTGTGGCTAGCATAGTATCTAGTGAGAAGAGGTTGTTCCAGTTCACTACTTTCACTGGTTATTTGGTTGTACGAAGGACTTTTCGTATTCTAGAAGGGATTTCATGCATCTCTGTAGCTTTAAAAAAATGTCTCATTCTGTTCTCTGATTTTCTAGGAGAATTACAGCTGAGAAAATTGCATATTTTTGGAGGATGAGGGGATATGTAGGACAAAGTGAGATGCAAATTAAATGATTCTGATTTCTGAAATGAAATGTGAAACTGAAAATTTGCATCCCTCCATAGCATGTCAGATGTATCTGTAGCACTTACTGAATCTGTGAAATCTCTGCTTTCTTTTCAGAGGCACTTATGTTCTCCCAGCATGTCAGCTAATTTAGTGTTAGAAATCGTACCTGACAAGAATAATGATCCTCTTCTAAAATTGTTCTGTCACTGAGGTTTTCCTAATACTGACCTTTGTCTAAATTTCCTTGAATGAGGGAGCTAGTCAACACCATGCCTTCTGAAAAATCATTTGATTGGTGCTGTTCAGAAATCCTATCCATTTGCAGAATTCCAACGGACGTGAGCACAATACTGCGTAAATGGAAATTTGTAAATGYTTTTATTCAGGATTTCTAATTCAATATAAAAATTTAATGGAATGAACTTATTTTTAATAACCTGCTCTTTGCTCACAAGATTCCAAGCTAAAGATATGAATATGCTGTAGATTTGTGAAGATTTTCACATAGAATTAAAAGATGTGTTTCTATTTCATGTGCTCTGTTCTCTGGAGTTAACTGATAATTTTTTTCTGAACTCAAATTGATAATTTTATTCTCCATCTAGGAAGTGAGTATCAATTGACTTTTCATTTAGTGTAGCAGAAAGCCAAGTAATGTTATAAACCTCCGTTTATACAGCCAGAGTCTTGGAAGTATAGCTCCCAAGCTTACAACTATACCTCAGGAAATGAAAGTCTTTCTGGACTGTTTAAAAAGAGTTGCTGGAAGGCATGCTGCTAGCACTTACATAACTTAAGTTTCAGGTTGTATTTACACTAACACTGTACCTCTGAGGAATATTCAGCATTTCATGAAGTCATCCTTCATTTTTCTGAACTATAAGTTTATTCAGCTGCAGGTTTACTAGATTTCTTTTCCTTCAGTCTGATCTTAAAGCTGTTTAAGAGAACAAAAAGGGATTGCAAGAACAATGAGCAACTGTCCTGTACTAGATTGTACTAGGTATAAGGATTTTAAATTTCCTCATGTAGGTTCTTTGCATTCATGTTCTTCACACAAACAAATTATAAGTATGTACTTGAAAGTATTTGATCTGGTTTATCAGTCTTGGGCCCAGAGTATCAGATGTAATTCTATTGCAAGCAAATAGAATTGTAGATGTAGGACTAAAGGGCAAAGTAACCATTTTCTTATTATGAAAGGTACCTATTATGGCAGGTAAAGCTTAAGAACAGGAAGAGCGCAGAAAATGCTGGTAGGGACAGCATGTGGAAGAGAAAATTTGGTAAGGCTGAAGCTGTGCTGTAGGTAAAGTCATGTAAACAATAAATCCAGTTAGAATTAAGTGTGTATATATAGAAGTCTAATCATTTGTGTAGTGATTAAGAACAAAAATGGAATCATGCTGATAGATTATCCATCTCAGCTGTGGTAGCATAGACTGTCTTATGTGGAAAGAGACTTTGAGAGATTTTCCAAGTAATTGAAAAAGTCTTTTCATGACTCACCACCTCTCAATATGCCAACTGAAGTTGCATTAACCAAAAAATGCCCTGTGGTAGCCATTAATTACCAGTAAGTGTGCAGTGTTGAGATCATTACTGCTTAATGGTCTTTTTAATCAAGAAGAAATATCATTCAGTCTTAAAAGAGATAAGATCTCTGTTCTCAATAGTCAAGTTACTTGGAAATTGTAGTTCTGCCCTAGTACTTTCTGAGTTTCTAGCTGAAGTGAGAGGAAGAATATATTTGACATCTTGATAAGTCCTTGTTTTTTCCATTCTTCAAGTAGCACTCAGTTTGGAATGACAGATGACCCAAATGACTTAGTATTACTATGGGACTCAAGCCCAAACTAGTCTGCTTTCTAATATGATGCATCATACTGTGCTCATGGTAACAGGAAAAAAAAAAAAAACAGGTCAGATTTAATACAACAGCTTCCATTTCAGTACTTCCAGTTTTTCCACACTGAATGTAGTGGAGGAAATTTTAGATGCAGATTTAGTTATGATGTAAGTTATTTAATTGTCCTGTATGGTGGCCCGCAAATAAGATGCTGCACAGAACAAGCAGTATTTCTGCTCAAAGAAGGAAGCCATGTGGTCCAGTCAACAAAATGGTGATCTGGGAGACTGAAGATGCAGGTTCCACTCCACTCCTTATCACCAACTTAGCACATAACTGATGAGGCTAGCAGGTTTCTGTGCCTTCCTGTCTTCATATACAGTTGTGTATTTGTGGAAAAAATTCTTGGATGAGATTTTGTGGCCTGTATTGTATTAAACTGCATAACTGAATTCATTTTTCTGGCCTTAAAATTTGAGTCAAACTTAAAACCTTGAGCATTCCTACTAAGGATTCAGATAGTGATGTTCTTTTGCACATTTTTCAGGTGCATCATTTTCTAGCTTCTCTTTAAGTACAATACAACAATGAACAAGAGGCTTGTAGTTGACCAGAGTCCTGTATGAGATCCACAAAACRGTTTTTATTCATGATGTCCCAGTGATCAGCAGAGCTGTAGTGGCCGCTTTACTTCATGTGTCATCACGTTCATGGAGCATGTCACATTCTGTAAGTTTTGGACCCATCTTGCCTTGTTATCAGCAGCAAATGTCAGTAAAACTTAGCCTATACTTTAACTGCCATAGTTATCCTTTTCAAAAAAAGAAATTAGAGTGTGAGAAAGTGCAACTCCCTAACAGATATTGTAAAATCAGTGAAATCTATGAATTTAGATATGAACAAAAAAAACCTATTACCCAAATAAGGAAATGGTTTATACTTTACTAACAAATAATTTTGCTGATAAAAGTTGTCCTTGTGCTAGCATCTGCATGTGTAAGAGAAATAAATAGCTATTGCTACAGCTGTTGTTCCAGGGTATCTGCAAATCAAGAAAACAAATGCTGTCACTTTGGAAGACTTAATCTCATTGCTTGGAAATGTTGCTGTTTAAAACGAATGGACCAACCATATGGAATGTAGGACTTATACCACTGACTGGCCAATAGCACCTGTTTCTTTAGTGAGCTTTTGCAACTCTCCAGGAGTTTTGTGATAAAGATGTTGAAGATCTGAATTACTGGCTGAGATTATTTAAGGTCTTCTAATGGAAACAGATTTAATGAACCCTTAATTTGGACATCAGGACTTGGTTCTGAAATTTTTGACAATTCAGTTAGCTGGATGATCCAGGAGTGGATAGGACTTGCTAGTAGTAACTTTCAGCAGACTTTCACACCTGCTCCTAATCAATCATACATGCAGAACAGATTTTAGAACAAGCCTGAACAGGCAGATAAGTGATTTATTGACCTGTTTTCCCTGTCTTATTGAAATGAATTATAAAGCCTTCCAGTTATTAATCCCTGTAAATGAACCAGTATGGAAGCTGTTTATGGTTGGACTTTTGAGCTAGAGATGAAAGCATAAGAGCTGGTCTTTAGTCTTTGAGGGGAGCCCTGTTTGGTTGTCTGCATTAACTTATTGATGAATATCTAGTTCAATTTCCCATTTCAGTGGAGTTCAGGAAGGCAGCTGGCAATTTAGCAGTACTGATAAGTGTAGGTGATTTAAAGCATAAGGCTGCAATGCTAATAAGTATTTAGACTTGTATAGAGCAAGTACTATTATATATATGTATACACACACACACACTCAATAGGAAACAGATTTAGTTTTAGATTCTTCAGGATTTGTCAGACATATTATGGGTCCCATATGGGACTGTTGATTTTTACTGTGTGAAGATAATCTGTAAGAGACAAAACCCCTCCAGGAGAATAACTTAGAAGACATTAAAATCACAGATAAATGATAATGACAGCATACTTCAAGGTTACTTCTACTCATTTAACTGGATGAAGGCAGAGTTCAAGCTATGCATTTCACTTAGTGGTTGGAGTACCACTAATTTAGGATAAGGCTTAATAGTATATGTATATTGCAAAGCAGGTATCATGTACCATCATATTCATTAATTTTCAAGCAGTGCAAGTGAAATAGTTTAACTGGTTGGAGGCAACCTATATAAGGACAAATCTGCAGTCTGCCTTGATGAGTAACTGACTGACTCTGATCAACACTGATCCTTACAGTCATGAACATAAAAATCCTTGCCAGCTATTCATAGATTGCTCTCCTGAACTTATGTTGTTGAATGAAGCAAACAGAAAAAGAAAAGAAACAGTATTTTCCCCTCATCTTTCAGCTGCAGTCATCTAAATGGTGACATTTACAGACACATTCTGATGATGTCCCTATATACTGTTGCAAAGGGGAGCTCGTGGGCAGTACACTTACACTTTGCTTCCCTGTGTTGGCTTTATTGCCTTCTGTTCTAAATCTGAGAGAAAGGAACACAGGTAATAATATACATACTACCTAACTGATTCCATCYTGTTCAGATCATCACTGGCAGAGTGATCAAAGACATCTGTTCATATGCTGTTTGCTGCAAATAAAGCTAACTGAACAGTACTATCACTTGTGCAGTCAAGGGTGCCAACTTGTTCTAATAGCTGACCAGTAGTTACCAGTAGAAAAACTTATGCCCTAGTGAAAAGCTGGGGAGGAAGCTTTTATGGCCAAAGAGAAGAAATTTGTATTTATTGCTGCAGCTGCTGTAATTTCAGATACTGTTCCTTTATGTAAAGGGACACTAATCCAAGTGTTCATTTTTCTAGTTGCTGTGGCATTAAGTAAGAACCTGGATGGCTTGGATGTCGTTTCGTGCCTTGTCCTACCCATCCCAAGGGCCCATTTTGTTCTGCAGCCAGTCCTGTTCTGCTGTCCTTGGCCAGTGACAACTGATACAGAGCCATTGCTGCTGACAGAYCCACTGAAGTTACTGTCACAAGGCAGTGTTCTGGGATGAAAGATGTCCTCTCCATCTGCAGCCTGTACACCTGATGAGCATACTGATGATGCTTGTTATTGTTTATCACTATCCTAACATTTCAAGAAGGATTCCCTTCTCTTTCAGTGACATTTGTGCTCCTTAAAATGTCCTTGTAGTTAGAAGTACCCAGGTGGATTGCATTGATGCCTCAACTAACCTCTGCCAAAATAAGACAAATGCATGAGGAATCTAGTTGACCTCATGCCTAACAAAGGAACTCCCAAGACCAAAATTTCCTCCACAGTCCTGTGATGAAGGGCTGCCTCTCCAAACATGTAGACTGTTCATCCTGCTTCTTCACACACGCATTTTCTGCCTTGCTTTGCTCACACCCTTCCCTTACTCTGTTCTTTCTCAGCTCTTTCCTGTTTTTTGCTATTTGTCATTAAAGTTGTCATCATTCACTCTTCACTTCATTTAGTCACTTTTCGTGGACTAAAGGCTTTTCCTTCTGGTGCTCTCCAGTCTCCTCTAATGCACAGCACTGTGTAGCTCCAGGGATCTCTCTCATGACCAGTTGATGTCACGAGAATACTGAACAGCAGTCTCTTCTAGTAGTAGAATTAGGCGTTGATAGAGGAAATTTTGTCAGGCTTATCCTTCCATAACGGGCAGGGTGCTATTCTTACCTGTCAYTCCCAAAATTGCTTACCTTACTGTACTGTGAAATTTTCCAAAGCTAATTAGGTCTTGAAGTGGAAAGTCCTTCATAACTATGCTGAAGAAATGATTTAATAACTCATGCATGTTCCTAGCCAATAAGACACTAAAGGAAGTTTTGCAAAGATAAGATGCAATAGACTTATTGTATCATCAGAGCATCTTCTATTGCAAGAGATAGGATTTAAGATATGTTAGATACATCTCAGTTGCGGTTAGACTAATCTGTGTTTCTCTGAGGAAAACATTGTAGAAACAATGAGGAAAACAGAGCCTAAATCCATCCAGATGGGATTTCCAAAGCTGTGCGGAAGTTCTGAGTGTTCTGAGTTCCCATTTCCATTAGACATTGAGTTCCTGCCAAAGCTGCTTTGAAAATACTGTTCTGTTTAGTCTGCTTGCAGTGATGAAATTAGTCAAAAGGACTTCCCTTTTTTCTACAGGCTAGAACAATTCATAGAGAGTTTCTAAAAGATATGTTGATCAAGTTTCATTAATTGCTATAATGTTATTAGGGAAAAGATGACAAAAGCTAATTCTGAGAGAGATGTTTATCCTGTAAGATGGCTGAGGCAGTCAAATGTATCCCAAATAGTGAGTGCTTTATGATATGTTTGACTTTAGATACAAGACTTATTTCCAGTAAGCACTGAAATATGTTACTGACCCATGGTATCCAAACAAATGCATTTTCTGACAACCAATTTTTTCATAATTTGTTATGTATGAAAATTAAATCTCCCTTCCACTGGTCATTGGATTTTTCAGTGAGGAAACTGGAAGTGACTGTAGTTCATCTGAAGTGGCTTTGTGAGAAATACTAAAAACAATGGGGAATAAAAATCTTGTGAAAGAGTCTTCGCTAATGGTTTTGTAGATGTGCTTAAATGAACCCTTGTTTCTGTACCTGCTGGCATAGACTTCCTACTCTCAAATGTGAGAAGCAACTATTCTGTATTACCCTCACTTAGCGGCTATTACTGGGTAAGTGTTCGTTTTGCAGTCTTTGACTTGTAACTCTGTTATTGAAATAGACTTTGAGAAAGGGAGGAACTTGCATAAATAAGTAAACAGCCTGAGAGACTAAGGCTTTGTGCACATTCACTAAGTGTAAATGTATCTGGGACCACCACAACTGTTCTGTACGTACATTATTTATTTGGATTTAAATGTGCACTTGTTTGGTTTTCTTGCCTCCAAGAATCTTCAGGTTGATTTGACAAGTGTACAGAGCTGTGAACACAGCTGGTTGAAATCCCATCTGACTTGCATTTCTCATTTAAATAGGGAAATTATGTGATATTTTGTTTCACCCAGCAGTGGAAGGATTTCCTGGCCTTGAAGGAGATTTGCTAGAGTAAGTGTTACTTGAATGTGGAGATGAGATAAACTGCATCTGCCTGCTTTCTGCTATCATACTTGATCATTGCCAGGATAAAACATTTCTCTCTTTGTTTGGGTAGAATGTACTGGTGGACTTGTGCTTATGTACCGAGTCACATTTTTTTTCTTAATTGAAGTGTATGGTTGTACCCAAGCATATCAGAGCATGTGCTCAGATTCTGTAGTGATAGAATTCAGGGAACAAACATTGCATTTTGGTTGGAATATGCACTTTCTGCAGGAGTGAGCAATATGACAGGCAAGAAAAATTATTTAAGTTGTTGAAGCATGCCCTTTGCAAGTAACAGGAATATTCTCTGATACATCCTGTACATGTGAAATTGATTCTGCAGAGCTTTTGAGAAATAGTATGAAACAAAGCTAATTTAAAAGATAGCCTGGTCTGATCGCAGACTGGAAGCAGAACACTGCCTGGACTTCCAGCACAGTATTTAAGTACCTGAAAAAATCTAAACATATGCACCAATGCAAGATTTTGTTAAGATTCTGAGGTAACTGCCACTGAAGAAAATACAGGCCTTTGCTGAATCAAGGCTGAACTCCATATTGATCTTGCCTCACACTGTGAAGGCAAATCTACAGGATTTTTAAAATCAATTTGCTCAACAGATTGGGGGTATTTAGGATGCTCCTATGCTATTCGCATCAATACCAACATCTGAACAGTATCTGGTGTGGAAAATCACAGTCTTCTTGCTGTTACTGATACATCTGTTCATTCTTCTCTGAGACCACTTTTGGGTTCTTTCTGTTCAGAAAACCAGTCGTATCTAAACACAATTTCCTTGCCATCTGCCTCCAAACCCTGCTGTACTAAAACTGTAGCAGGAAGCCTAATGGCAAATGATATTAAGGACTAAAATTGTTTGATTAAATTATTTGACTACTTTAACCATGGAGTACATGGGTATTTCAAAGTGATTTGCATTTTTGTTGAAGAAACTTTTTTCATTTGCAACTTTTTCTTCAAATATAAAGAGAATGGACTATAGGAACTGTTAATTTGATCTTCTCAGTTATAGTGCTTGAAAAGCTCCAGGGGCCATTTCTTTTTTTCTTCCGCTGTGTGCTTAAAGACCACAAAATAAATTGACCTCATTTTCTTTCCTTTACTGAATATTCTTTTGAGAGAGTATTAGCAACTGAATATTATACTTTCATTTTTAGTACCATTATAAATGTTTTGAAGCACTGGTAAGGTCCTGTAACACTTCAAACCTTTCTTTTCTCCCATTCTCCCCCAGTACCTTAACATGCATGTATGCAAATAGTGTTCTAAATTCTGTGAGACTTCAAACTGAATTGTGACTTCAGATTCATCTAATAAAGCAAACATTGGCATAAGATAATTTTGACATTGACATGGCTTGAATCCAGATATTTTGATTTTTTTCACGATCAGGATGAAGTTGAGACTTCATTGTGTTCTTAAAGCCTTGCATTCTAGGATTTAGGTTTAAAAATAATTAATCTCAGCAATTCACAATAACCATTTGGGATCTTAGAATTATCCTCTGTACTGTTTTTCTCTTGTTCTAAGAATAGCATCTGTTCAGTAGCTGTTGAGAGAACTTAAGGAGTGAATGGAGCATAGTCATTTCTTTTAACATATCACACAATTTGTGATGAGTGCTGTTTATTCTTCAATTTTGCCTTAAACTAGTGAGTAATGTTCTTAACACAATGTATAGTAAAGCAGAGTACACATTAAAAATATGTTTATTTCTCCCTTCAGTGGGTGGCCTGCACAGGAAAAGTCTACCTCTGTTACTGAATATTTGATTTACTGTGTCAGTTTAATGATTCTATGGTGATAGTCCCTCTGCTGGTAGCATCTGGCTCCCAGATGCTCTAGTTGTCCAGTTCCATGGGGTATCAGAGTTGGGAGCTTCAGGAACAGGCAGACAGCCTCCCTTTCAGCCATAGCAGGGCTTGGTTTTTGTTTGACTCTGGGCTCATGTGTCTTTTTCAACACATTTAGAGTTCACAGTTTTGCCTTATAAAATATAGCCATCAAAACCAGTATTTCTCAGTCTTTTACAATGCAAAGGATGCCTTAGCCTTCCTGAAGCAATCCACAGACCATCTGGGCAGCACTGCTGTAGCAGCTTCCTTTTGTGAACTTCTGCAATGTTTGGCTAACTTTGAGTTTTCATTTCATATTTTGTTTCTCTTGTTTTTCTCTTGCATGCTTGAATACATATATGTGTATGGTGCTGGGGTTTTGGGCTTTCACTTACAATTCTTTTTTGAACAACTTTCAGATGTCTTCTTGACCACAGAATGTGAAAAACAGCTCTAAAACGCATATTTGGGAGGCATCAGGAACACTAAAAAGCCTTGATTTTACTAATTCTTCCATGCAATACCCTATTAATATTTTTGAAAAATTGCATTGTGACTGCACTTGAGGATCATCCCTTCCTGGACTCTTTATTACTGGAAAGATCACTAAATATAAAGCTGTTACTTAGTACTGCTATGAAGAGATCTGTTTTGCTCTTTCAGCACCACTATGCTCCATAGCAACTTTTAATGTGAGTTAATCTATTTATCTGGACCTCATTCCCTACTATAAGGGAACTTAATGGTGAGGTTTTAATTTGACTGCGTTTGCATGTTAGGAAGTTGAAGTGGGAGTTAAAAGATATTACAGGAGACTGCAGAAGGCAGATATGCTGGCATCAATTAGTGCACACCATAAGCAGACCAAAGTCTGCATGATTCTGAACCCTTACTTAAAGCTTTCCTAACTGAGGGCGTTCATCCCCTCATTGAGTTGCATCCCTTTCGAAGAACAGGAAGAAAAGGTATAAAGCCCCTATTTCAGGCACACAACTAAAAAATTACTCCTTGGCTTTAGATGCAAATGTTCAGAGTGTACAGTAACTCCACATGTCCCTGAAATCCATTAAAAATATCTCCTCAGTAAGCTTTGCAGACCTTTCAGCTGCTTCTTATGTGAAGTGTGCTGGGAGAGCACCTAGAGTTTTCATGGAATTTTGGCCTTTGTGTATATGTGATTTAATAAGACATTTATAGTAAGCACAGAGCTAGTTACTTTATCTTTTGCATCAGAAATAATTCAAAATGAATGGGTCAAGGAAGGATCCTATATTATTTCTAATTTCATGAATCAGCTTCTGGCAAGATTCACAAAGAATCACTTCAGATGAGCATGTTTTTCATGATGAAAGCAAGACAGTAAAGTGACTGGGCTAAATACATGATTGCCACTTGTCAAAAAGTGAAATGAAAAGAGATGGAACATCTGTGACCACAGAAGAACTGAAGATAATAGAATATTGAACACATTTTACTTTGGAAGGCTTGTACTGAGTCTAAAGAGATGGGTCTTACTCTGCCACAGTTGTCCTTTCTATAATGAAAAGTATATTGGATATTACTTTTCTGTAGAAAAAATATATTTTTTTCAACTGACTGTTAGAATAATTTATCCTGAAAACAGCCAGAATCTGAATCTTGTCACAAAGGAAGACTTCATTTTCAAAAGTGGCTGAAGAAAAGTACTTCAATTACAAGGTGTTCCACAACTGCTTGAGTTGCAGTTGAACTTTTGATCCAGAAAAGTCTGGTTAGCAAAACAAAACATAACTAAAGACTGCTATTAAGGAGTATTTTAGCATAGCTTTTTAAACTCAGATTTGAAAAGGATGCTTGCATGGTTACATAATCACTGGGAAGAAAAGATGATGGCATGTATTTAAATATGTTCTGTACATCATAAATCTCATCAGGGGATTTTGAAAGCCTGCCTCTAATTTGAGGGGGCAATGTTGTGCTTATCAAATAATGTCACTTTTATTATGAATACTCATTGATACCAGTTGTTGGTATTTTGTGTCATAGTGTTAGTAGCAGATTGCAAGCCACCAGGTGCAAACATGAAGTGGAAGATCAGATTTTAAAGCCTGTATGTGTTCCTACATATTGCATGTTCCTTTATTCTTAGAATAATGCTATGATCATTCAACTGGGAATCTCTGCTTCAGTGGAGATTTCAGTTGCCCTCTCCTCTATGATGTCTTCAGCCTCTAATTCTTCAATTTTGATGGTAGAAATCACTGGCAGATTAAATGCCCGTTTCCATTTGCATTCCCTATGTATGCTTCCATGCAGCTTTTCCCACCAGCTTGCCCTGTGCCTTTGGGGTTTTAGGGAGACTAGCACCATGCATTCCAAAGTCATAGAAAATTATGAACCTTATTCAAAGTTCAAGAGATTTTTAATAACTGTAGAATATTGTTCATTTGCCTTTTGCTATTAGGGCCATGTTTTTAAGCTCTACAGAAAAAAAAACTGTAAATGCCCTTCTATTTTTAAAGGAAAGCTGAGTTTCTGACGTGCTGTATAATACCCAGATCTGGAGTTATTAGAAAAAAAAAAAATCACTTAACACTTGTGATAAAATTCTAGGAGGAGTAACCCTGATACTGAGCTTCAGTGACCTCTGTGGTAACTGAACAGGCTATTCCTGAATAGCCTGTGTTGGAAATGTGCTTTCAGGTTCTAAGTCTTCGGTCTTATTCCGATTCTAGATATACAAGCCCAGTTCCCATCAGTTTCTCTTGCACGGTGGTCTCTGATGGCAAAACTTTACTCTTTCTAATTTAGGTCAATACTATTTAATGTCAGTCTCAAACCCTAGAAATGACTTATATTAAAAGAAAATTATTCACGTCCTTCAGTAGCATCACAATACCATCCCTATCAGCTATATGCTTTTTTAAAGGGCAGGTGAGGGAGAATGTTTCTAGCTAGATGTTTTTCATTAGTACAACAGAATATGATTGCCATGAATCTCAAAAGGGCCATGGAACTGAAATGCCCATTTTGTCAAAACATGAAATGTTCCTAAGTTGGTTGTGCACTACTGGAAATAATGATAAATCATTTAGTATCTTTATAGAGCTTCATGTTACTTTTCTAGCCCATGCACTAACAGTCTGCAGTAACAGTCAGGAAACTAAGCCTTGATCTACCAAAGCACTTAATCACATGAGTAACTGAAAATGTTCACTTGCTTGAAGTAATCATGTTAGTGTCTTACTGTATTGGCACTTAGAGCAATTCCACTGAAACCAAGATTATACATTAAAGGAAGGGTTTCAGCAGGCAAAACTTCTCTTTTTGTGACAGGCCATGGTGAATCTCTGAGTAGTGATGGTATTGCTCTGCAGTCTTATTGTACCTTATCTTGTGCTTGTTGGGCTTCTATTAGACTACCCTTCACAAATGCAGTGGGCTTCCTTGCACTAGCTGGGTTTTGCTGTAGTGCTTGATTGGAAGTGATATACTTAGAAATTAATGGAATACTTCAATTTTTGAGTGTTTCATTTAAAAAAAAACAACAACCCCCCCCCCCCTTATTTCAGGGCTTTTGGCAAATATCAAAATACCAGAACTGTGTATGGGATGAAGAATCCCATACTTCCATAACCTCTAATCCAAATAATTCCTGTCTTAGTATTGGTTTCTACCTGCTTCAGCCTTGTGTTGCATTAAATAATGAATAGGAATTTGTCCATTGACTTGCCTAGGAATGAGTTTGAGGCCTCATTTTGCCACAGTAAGAACCCAATTTTATAAAATGCTCAATCTCATCAACTTCTTTTGACCTCAGTTGGATTTAACTCTGTGCAGAATAGGATGTGGTTTGACTACAAATTAGAAATGTGATATTTTTTTCCTTTTTGGGACTTGCAGACTAACTAATAAAAAATTCTCAGTAGACAGGAGAACCTGCAATAGTATTTCAGTTTTCACTTAGTGGTATGTCATAATGTTTTTTAACATGAAGATTTTTTCATTGCTGAGAAGCATTTCAAATTTGATCTCTGTRATTAACTTCAATAAATCCTAAATGAGTACACTAACCATTTCCTATCCTGGCAAATACCACATTTTTGTCAGGAATGCAGAGAAATCTTCCATTCAACTAATTGCTTTTTTTGCAGCAAAATGTTGTAGAAAATTCCATTGTTACTTTTAGAGGGTATTTTACAAAGGCTCCGTTTTTAGAGTTAGAATCATCTTAACTGTAAATATCCTCAGTGTGTTACACGAGGTGCATTGTCCAGTTTTCACACACACACTCTAATTCTGACCAAAATGCACATAAGACAAGTACGACCAACCTGTTCTTGCAGCATCCACACAATTACATAAGTGGTCATTGGTTCATCTTTTAGATACATTTCAGAGACAAGCAGATTGTAATCTCCTCCCATAAGAGGTATCAGCTAACTGGTAATAGGAGATGGGCAAGAACTGACAACTTTCTTGTCCAGTAGCAGACTAAGATTAAATGAATGTCTAATTTTGAGAACTCTAGATCTTTTGCTTTCATTTCCTTTATGAGGTAGAAGAAGGATGGTGTTTGGGAGAAAAAAACAGGGATCCTTGGGGGCAGGTTAACTCTTCTCCCTTCTCAGTTTATTCTGGTGCTCAAAAAATGAAAAATCTTCAGTCGTGGACAAACCCCCCCCCCAGACTGAGTATCAGTAGTGGTACAAACACCTTCTGTTCAGCTTTACTGGAAGGGAAGGAAGAGGGGGTGTGCAATTTCCCATGGGGCCTGTGTTCCATAATTCAGGGCCAGGCTTCAAATCCTCAGGCCAAAAAYGTCAGCAGTTTTCAAATCCAGAGTTCTGATTTGGAATCAGCTCTTACCATAAACTGAAATTCTTTTCACTACCTCTTTTCAGTTAAAGCCAGATTTGATTAATTCTTGTTCACTTCAGTGAGTGTCTTGGCACCTGAAAGTATATATGAGGAATGATTTATCTAGCAAACAGCTGACCTGTTGTGTGAAAGTATGCTAATTAAAACAGAGGTTGATACATAATTGCAAGGTAAGAGTTGCTTTTAAAGTTTAATAGGAATTCACCTTTTCACCTTTTTCACCTTTTATACATACGTTTGAATTATCCATTACAGATAACCTGGCTGTTGCAGTTTTCACCAGGACAGAAATAATAATGATTGAGTAGTGAACTCCTGTAAGACAAACACCAAGTATGTGCTGAGGAGCAAATGTTTGTTTTCTTTATTGTCCCTGTGTTGAGTTTCCCAGAAGGGCTCACTCCCATCCTGGAGCCTGCCAGGAGTGGTTGATAGGGTCACTCGCTTGCAGCAGGGGATGTAGCAGGCACAACCCTCCTAGATGAAGTGAAATACTGGAGCCACTGATGTTGGGTCGTGGGGTGCCTGAAGGATAATGCTCCAGTGCTATGGAGATGGATACATCTTCCACCTCAGCCATGTGTCCATTCGGGCTTCTAATCTGAATCATGCCAAACAAACTTTATTTTAACTGCCTAACTGCTTATTTAGACAATCAGTATTCTTACAAAAGAGAGAAAAATTGTTAATGGTTGCTCCCTAACCACTTACACTGTAGCAACTCTGGAGAATTTTTGCTTCATTTTAACGTAAGGATAGTTTCACTCTTCTTTCTCTTTCTTCCTTCCCCATCACTGATGAACAAAGCCAAGCTGAACTTAAAAAATACCGTAGAGTTGATAACTTAAAAACTAGTTCAGGCTATCCAAACTCCATCAATTGAAGTAAATTGATTAAAGTGATGAAGAGCTTGTAGAGAACATGATAAATTATTTTAGATGAAGTTAATATAATATCCTATTGAAACTAAACTGTTTTCTCTTGCACTCATATTTCAATGGTAGCATAAAATAATTATGGACTAAATCTGGAAGAAAATTGCTATTCGCTTAATGATATTAAAATAAAATTTACCTTAAAAAAAAAAGGTCTGTTTCTCACAGATGCACACGTGTGCATGCACACAAAAAACCTCCCGATTTTACCTACTGCTGCTTGTACTGGATCAGAGAATGAGATTCCTTAGAAGAGAGGATGTCTGAATTAGGCATGGCAGTTTTTGTTATGTAGAGAGAGCGATTTTTTTATATGTGTATGTTCTGGAAGAATGATGGTCCACGGTGTACCATCTGCTCATTTCTACTCTTTCCATTCTTATCACCAGTAGAGACTGAAGTTTTAAAGTTTCCTCAGTGCTTTTTCCTGAGTTTTAGGAGCAGAGCCTGCAGACAGAACTGAATGGTCAGTGAACCCATATACTCAAGGGAACTAAAAAAGAACCCAAGTGTAACATTGATGACTGATTTAATACCTGACAAATCTATCTAGGGACTATGGCTGAGAAGCAATATACACTCATATACATAAAAGAGCTTCTTTGAATTGAAATGAGTCTTGAAAACATGGTTGCATCCTTAACTTCGATGACTCTAAACCTTTTTAGATTCATTATTTATTCAACTGAGGAGCCTTCTTATGAACAGTTTGGGGTGTACCCACAAAATATTATCAGTAAATGCAAAGATACTGTTCTTCTGTTGTTCTGTTCATATATTCACTGAATGTCCTACAGATCCTACAGATCTATGGTATAATTTCTGTTCTGTAACTCCTCTGTGTGGTACTGCACAAGAAGCATAATGCATTTGTCATCAACAGTTAGTTTTTTGGAATAATTTCCTCACTTCACTGTGCTAAAGTGTCAATACCCAAAGCAGTCACTTAAGTATATTTAGTCATGGGCTCCTCTTGCTGGATTTTTGGTGTTTTCTGGTCAAACTCTACATTTGTCTTACTCCTGAGATGGGTTGCTGGGCAAACACAGTCCAGAAAATAAAATAGGTAGAAATTTTCTGTGTCTGAACTGATTCATGTTCTCAGGCGCAGCTGTTCTTGCAATATGGTTAACTCCTGCCTTTTTACTGGATTGACCGTGCTGCTAGTAGGGCTCTTCCTGAGGTGCTACACCACAGCTGTAACTGCTTCTYAGGACTTCAGTATTTAAGGACTGACCCATTTCTTCTGTTTTCCTTAATCTTGATAAAGCCTATTCTTAGGTCTGTGGCCATTACCAAGCTGCATCAATATGTTAACTTTCCAAACACTCCCTGTTCAACTTACAGTAGATCATCTCTGGGGATGAGCTGTTGCCAGTATTTCTAGTTTGTTCTTTTCAAAGCGTTCATCTTGAAATATGAGTTTGTGAAAAGAAGTAACACACAGTGTGGTCAAGAAAAAATTAAATATTTCCATTAGAGTTTTACAAAATATTGACCTTGTTTCTTCATTCGTGGTCAGCGAGGAAATCCTAGAAACTTTGAGCAATTGTTTGACCAAAGGATTTAGATTCCAACATAATTTGAGCCAGAAGAGCTTCTGTTAGATAGTAGGTATCTGAAGTTCACAGTGAGAATAGCAACCTGTGAGGTCCCATTCTCTTTAGCTCTCGTTCTAAAATGTACTGGCTGAGGGCAGCCAGTTCCCATTAGGGAGAAGTTGTACTAGAGAGGAGAGACAAGCTTCCACTGAAAAGAAGAAATAATGTGCTCATAATTTATATCCGTGTCAAATGAGCCTCTAAACTCTTGGATGCTTATACAAAGCTGTGAAACTTTCAAGACTTAAGAGTCATGATTTTCATGAATTTTGAATCATCATTTGACAAAAAACAGAGGTGCCGAAAGCAACCTAACGAAACGTAATAATGAAGAAGGAAGTATACGAGAACACAAACATTTAGAGCTAAAGTATGATTAATATGAATGATTATGGCTAATAAACCATCCTCTCAACTAATGTGCTTATAATTTGTATCATTTTTATGTGATTTACTATATGGTCTTTGAGATAATTGGACTCTAGCTTGCTAATTAAAGAAAATTGGAGACTGTGACATAGATAACAATAATGTTTGGACTAGCAATAAAATACATTGTTAAATAATCTGTGATTTTCCACTATTTAAAAATACTGCTACATCAGAACCGGCAGTTAGTATTTCTCTTTGCACAATGCTAATCTGGACTGTAGGACCACAAAGTTGTAACTAAAGAGCTCTGCAATTAAGACAGAAAATACTAAAGCAGAAGAGATAATCTGTAATGAACGTATTTCACAAATCAATCATTTTCTCATTATGGAACATGACAATCAAGATTCTCAATAATTTAATTGTTCTTTAATTATATTGGATTTGGGAAGGATTTTTTTTTACATTTTCCGTACCTATACGTGTTCAATAGCGGCAAATTCTTCCCTGTAATTTTTCATCATTTAAGGTACATGGATAAGTTATTCCTGTGGAGATCAGTTCTGTAAATGCAAACACTTTGGTTACAAATATTCACCCCAGGAGAAAGTCAAAATGAGCTTTGAAGCCATGTAAGCTGTGCGATTTCATTTTTCATGAACATTTGCACAATTAAAAATTAATTATTTGTGTATTAGTTGAAAGTTAATAGAAAAAAAGCTGTTAGTTTGCTGTGTAATATAAATGCGTAGTCACAGAACTGCGTGGTGTTCATTGTCCTCCATAAAACAAATTTAGTCAATGCTATGACTTTATATTGCTATAACTTAGTTTGGTCATGTGATAGTACAGATTGGTCAATATTTTACAAGATTTCCTGTTTCTAGCAGTCCCTGTTGAAGAGCTAGGGAATATGCTGACAATGCCGTAATGTCCCTGAGGAGCAAAAATATTAAATGTGACTCCTTTTAGTGTGACTATGCGTAAAAATGTGAATTTTTGCTTCTTTTGAGATTGCTGATAAAACTGAATTTTTTTCATTAAAAAGATATAGTAGAAAATGATTATCTGACAAAATGAAAATGCTTGCAAAATCCATTTTCATTAAAATCATAAACACTGAAAATATTAGTCTATATTCAAATGAACATTTCAGTAAAACAAAATTTGTCAGGCATAGAGAAAACAAATTCCCAAACCAATCCAATTTCGTCTTAGGTCTTTACATAACACACATTTTTATGTATTTGAACACATCTAATATGCAGTAAATTCATATTGGGGAACATAGACATTAGTCTTTTCCTTTTTACTCTTGTTCTCACCTTGAGTAAAGTGTAGTGTGCGGCTGTATAGTTGGTCAAAAGCCAGAGTACAAACGCAGTGAAGGACATGTTCRAAGCACTGTTAATTCATGATGTCTTTATCAGTGTGTTCAGTTCTGTTGGTCAAGAGCTTCACAAGCTGGGGGGGGGTGTGTGAAAAAAGTGGGTGGGAGGCCCCCAAGCTGCTTATTTTCACTCCCACACAGCAGTGTCCTTGCTCCTCGCTGCCAGGAACAACTGGGAAAACGATGGATGTTGAATAAAGATACTAGGGCAGAGGTGACGGGATGGCACAGGCACTCACCTTACCCCCAATCAGTTCCTCTGGCTTGTCTGTCGGCCCTGGAGTGCAGGCCTGGGGAAAAGCCCCCGGAGAGGCAGGCAAAGGCAGGAGATCTTTGGACTGTTATTGCTGCTGGAGCCCCCGAAGTACTGAATCACAGCCTGAGGTACCAAAGAATGAAAAAGCTAAAAATACACATTCTCTTGTATCAGCCCTGACTGTAAGCAGTGAGCATCCTGTAATCAGCTATGAAAGGAGAAATGAAAATACTGTCAACTCATAATGTCATCTGGTGAATTGCCTGGGTTGTGGGTTAACGGCTCCATGTTGTTTCCTCCCACAACTAGTACTCTGGCATGACATTACGTTAGGCTTCATGGCAGTACCTTTCCRCATCAGCCCTCGCTGGCACTTCTCTGTAGATTACAGAGTCAATGACTGTTCTTTTCTCGGTGTGCATTCTTATAGCTTAATGTACAGATGTCTTCTTATCAAGAAGGCTTTTCTTTAATAGAATTAAAGTACAGATAGTTTATTCCAAGCACCAAAGTGACCTAAATTGCAGCCTAAATGTCAGAAAAGATAGATTCTTTAAAGACAATGGGTAAGCTTCAGCTTTACTGTTTGTCTCAGTGTATCATCCTGGAACATATTAGAAAACAGGCTGTAATTGAAGTTGCTGTTCTTTCATTGATTTCTTTCTCTAATTTCTGAGTGTGTATGGCAGAGAGAAGAGGGAAAGAGTTATTCAGTATGTTGTACTTGTGCAAAACTAGGGGTGGATTAGTCTATGCCAGTTGCGCTTTTCACAAATCGGTAGGACCCCGTTGCTGTTAGTCTGACATCTCTCATATGAGGGATCTCAGGAGCAGCTACTTCCTCCCTTCATTTCTTGAGGAGGAGTGAGATGCTCCTGCTTCACAGCGACAAAGGAACAGCATCGCTGCTCCTGCATGGCTGATATATGGCTCAGGTTAGGCCTCTGTATCATTTAGCATGGTCTTGGCATCAGTTTATTCCCTCATCACATGAGTCTGTATACTGTGGCCAAAGAAGGGGATCCAGGCCAGTGTTCACTTCTGTTTTCTTTTCATCTACCTACACAACACAGGATACATCCAATGCCTCTGATCTCCCAGTGTAAAAAAGGGGAAGAGAGACGTAGATGCCTTGGTTCACTGTGCAACTGAGGGCTGTGACAATCTAGCTTTAGATAATAGGAAATAAATCTTGCACACCCATCCAGATGCCTTACGGATGGGCTGGTTGGCTGACTGCTGGCATCCTGGCAGCTTGTCCCTCCACAGGCAGCCTGCTGACAGACTGACAGACATCAGCCTCATTTTCTGTGCGAGTCCCCTTCATTAGAAAAGGAAAAGAGCATTTAAAGTCTCCTTGTTGAATTCACAGCTGGGTTTGGAAACCGGACAAGTTACCTGGGGCTGACGTGGCAGTCTTTGACACTGCCAGACTTCTTACGGGAGTTCACATCCCAGGCAGTAACAGAAGAAAGAAACAATAGTATTCCCATGTATTCCCAGTATTCCTAGTATTTCTACTATTTCTTCCCTAGTGAATCTGACAGAGGATTGGATAAACATTCACCCCAGAGCCCACACTTGAGATAAATGCCACTGACTCTTATTATTCTGGTCTGTGACTTTTTTGAAGAAAATAAAGGGTTAGAACCAAAATGAAGAGCAATGAATGTAACAATGAGCACATACAATAATAATGACTAGYACAATGTTTGTATTCATTAATAACTTGCAGGCAGCAGCTCTAAGAATGCTTTTTACTATTCAGTGTAAATAAGCAGCATTTACTATCTTTATTGATAATATTGTATAATTTCTCTCTCTCTCTCTCTCTTTTGCTTTCTCTCACTCTCAATGATATAAACCATTTGAATTCTCTTTCTTAGCTGTATGGTAGATAAGTTCTCTCTCAGTGCTATTTTTCTTTTTCTTTTTTTCCTATTTTCTTTTCTTAAAGCAGGATCTTCCTGAAATACAAAAACCCTGCTGTCCCAGTCTAGAGCAGACAGCCAGCATTGTTTTTTGCCAGTTGGTGGTTTTCTAATGCTAACAGACATGAGAGAGAGCGATAGGTCAAATTAATTCTTATTTGTGATGTGAACTGACATTTGAACCCAGCTAATTTAAAATTTTCTGCATTTAGTTTGGTCAAGTAATTTAACTGAAAATCTCTTTTTCTCGCTACTGTCTTTACAGCTCAGATCCCTGGATACACCAAGCAGTGAGATATAACTACTACTTCATTATGGCAAACAGATGTATGGAAATCAGAAGCTTTTGTGCGTGTGATTCCCTGCTTTAATTGCCCGTTCTGTTTTACAACTGCTTTGTAGTAGCAAGGGGCTGCTGAATTTACAATACTTGTTAGAGATTCTGCCAGTAAACTGTGTGTCTGCTAACTTGCATTTTTGCTCCATTGTCTCATTTTCCTTCAAATTCTTTGGTTTTGCATTTGGAACATCCTTTTGGCCCACCCAGTCTAACATTAATAAAGTCATTGGACAAGTACAAGTCTTCTAAATTTATAAATATTAAAAGCAATCTGCCCTCAAGCATAAGGACAAGGTTCCCACCTTTGAGTTTTAAAGCAAGTTTAAAAAACAAGGCACTGTTAAGCAATTATGATGATAAGAGCATCCTTTTATGGGAAAGAGAATAGGAACTAGTGGAGGAAGGGTAGTGGAAGAGTAGATAAATAGGTTATTTTGTCTCTCTGGATGTTACTTAGCTTTTTTCTTTCTCCATTCAATTTTGCTCCCCCAAGGCTCCACTGCCGGTTGTAACAGTTTGGAGCTGGAGTTACCTGCTGCACCCATGGGAGAACTTGGCAGCTGTGAGAGAGCTGCCTGGTACCCTTTCCTGGGGGCATTGTTCCTCCTCAGCTGGCCAGCCAAGGTCCTGAGGAGGTCCATCGTTTGGGGAAGAGTGGTGGGGTATATGAGCCCTGTCCATCTCCCAAGGTAACTACCCATTTGCTCCTATTATTTTCTTCTTTTCACTCACAAGCTACACAATATTGTTTGAATCAGCCTAGCATAAACACTTTTTGAAACACTCATTTGTCTTTGTTTCCACAGCCCTCCTTTCCAGAACTGCTTTCAGTCTCCAAATTTTTGTCTTTTCTATTTTGTAATGAATTTTCTTCCAGGCCTCTTTCCAAGGTATCCAAAGGGAATAGTAGGGCTAATCAGAAAAAGGTWCTTTTCTGAAGAACCTCTACAATTTTCATTTAAAAAAATGAAAGCCTAAGATTGTTTTTCAGTGAAAAATTGATTTTCTTAAACGGAAAACAGGCACTGTCTGTAGAAATTTTATTTTAATCAAAATCTCAATTTTCCACTGAAAAAGTCTTTATGTAACATATTTGACAAGTAAACATAGGCAGAGAATACTTTTTCTGGTGACAACACTGGTTTACTGCTTGTAACCTTTTGCAGTCCCTTACACTTTAAATTTATGCAATATGAAATCATTCTCAGTTATGTTAATCTTTTTAATACACATTCTTAATGTTGATAATATTGTGATCTATAAGCCATTTAATTGTTTTCACATTTTATCTTGCTCCAGGCTTGACAGGTAATGAATACCTTTCCACCCTTTCTTTACTTTTGGCCTTTCTTTTTTAAGGCATGTGGTCTTACTTCATTTTGACCTAGTTTTGCATAAATCTAATAAACACAATTCTTCTGCAGCTAGCTGTCCTCATCCATTTGTTTTACTCTCACCTGATTCTCACAGGAAAATTGAAAATCTTCCCATGGCCCCAAAATGCTTGCTTTTCAAAGAAAAGATAGACAATTTTTCCAATTATTTTACATTTTGGTAGCCATATTTTTTTTCCTATTCTATACTTTAAGCTATAATTGAAATAATGTTAGTAGATTATCATTACAAATTATTGGAACAATTAAAAACCAAAATGCCACAGCTAATTATTGATTAATTTGAAGAAGTCATTTGAGATGTTT
Source organism: Apteryx rowi (assembly GCF_003343035.1). Taxonomy (NCBI): domain Eukaryota; kingdom Metazoa; phylum Chordata; class Aves; order Apterygiformes; family Apterygidae; genus Apteryx; species Apteryx rowi. Next base: position 1,974,532 of record NW_020451049.1, on the reverse strand, counting down.
TAGAAAGTTCTGTCATTGGTTTCTGAGAAATTAGAAGGCTTTCAGAAGTCTTTATAAAGAAACCATTTTTAAAAATTGTCTTAGAACTGTTTTGTTCAGTCATTGCAATTTCCTGCTCAGTCACCGCATTGATATTCTTGTCTGTTTCTGTGGCACCCGAGCCGTCGGCATGCTCCTGTATACAGGCATGCCCTTCACCCACTGTGGCCGTGTCCTTCAGGCTTTCTGCAGCTCTGTTCAAAGGTCTGGGTAAAGAATTCACATTTCAATCAATTCACAATTTGCCATTTTTACTGCTTACTTTTAATCGGCTCTTCCTAGGGGTTGTATGCCTTTAATCCAATTTTATTTACAGTTACTGGCATCACTAGTATTCAGTCTTTTGTTAACAGTCTATTTTGCTTTCTGTGATCTGAGATTGAAGAGTGCTGGTACCTCTGTTAATACTGCATGCCTTCAACACTACCTCGGGGAACTCATCAGCTCATAGAGCACTACTTTGAATCTGCGTTGCCTCTTGTGTTAAAATGGTCATCTTGCAGAAAATTATTCAGTTAAAAATAAATGTAAACTAATACTATTTTGATTCTAAAGCTGAACCATTTAAATGATTCGTTCTGCCAAGCATTTTTCTCAATAAAAGCATATTGTCATTTACTACTTGGGAAACAGTACCAGTATGTGGCAGGTAATAAACAGAGGCAATTATCTTAGTAGCAAAGTCTTTTTATTGTAAACTGTATGCAGTTTTTTTTTCTCTTTTGTCAGTAGAGCTTACTGTATTTCTAGCTSCTGTCAAGCTTTGCAGAGAACCCATCTAATTTTTGTTTGTACTGCCTAATACAGTTCTTTGTTATGAATATGGTATGCTGCCTGTGTCACTGTTGAGCAGAATTATGTACTGAATCTATAGTGTCTTTTGAGGAAATCTAAACTGTTTAGACACAGTTAATAAAAAGTTTCAAGTGAAAATCATGTTCCTACTCTGATCTTTTATTTTATCATCTATCTTGCTTGAATGTTTTTGTTTTGTTTTGTTTTGTTCTGGTTTATTTTCCTTATCTGTAGTCAGATATTTAACTGTTTACTCCCAAAAACCTAAACAAGTGAAAGAAAAGTCACCCTTCAGTTTGGATTGAGCGTATATACATATTGAGCAATGTGATAGTAAAGTAGATGAGAATAGATCGCAATCATATTATGTGACAGTACTGTTTAATGACTCATTTGAAATAGTGTTTACTTCTTTGCTTTCTGTTACCAGAGCTGACTGGTCAGTTCAAGGGTTAGAAAATGCTGAGAGAAGAAAGCTCATGGGCAGCCCTACTACTGTCTTTTAATTTGAATCGATTTTTCTTCTGTTTATGTCATTGCAAGCCGCAACTGCAGAAGTTAACTGTCTTACATTTTATACAGAGGATTTTTRCTAGGCATTTTAAAGAGAAGGGAAAAAGCCCTCTAATGTACTTCATGTTTTTTTTTTCTCCTTACATGCTGGACTGCAGGTAGATAGGGAGTTTGTGCAACTTCCATGCTAACAGATCAAAATTAATAGATCTTTGTTATGCTAGGCAGAAAAATCAGAAATTCAGTCATTGCCATCAACAGGAATCATCCCCATACACCAAGCCCAACCATCCTCATACGGATTAAGGTGTTACTGAATTTTGTGCCTAGGGAAAGGAAGCTCCTTTCCCTCACACAGTTCTCATGCCCTTTCTTGCTCAAGTTATGTGCGAGGTGGTAAGGTTTCAGACTGTCTGCCCAGTCTGTTTCAATGTACACTATCAGAGCATTGGATGGACTGGGGTACAAAGCAAAAAGTGCTTTTTGATATGCTTTTGAGACAGTTCAGCTATGCTCTGCTCTTTAATCAAGGTGAATTGTGAAGTGTCAAGTCAGTCCTTAAAGAGTTAGTGAATGGGAGAACAAATGCGTACTGCAGGGAGTGATGGAGACTCCTGCTGAAGTACAAGGACAGAGGATAGGCATCCATACTATACCTTGTGCTCCTTGTTTGTATGTTTATATTAGAAAAGAGATTTCTGAAAATACAGAGTCAGCTTCAGAAAAAAATGTCTGAAGCAGCAAAAGCATTAGTTTTCTCATTAAATGCTAGTTACTGATAACACTAGATTGACCTATATATGTCTTAAAGAAGAAGGAATTTCTAGAATGCCTAGGGAAATTAGCCATAGCTGAAATTTCTTTAGATTTCAGAAATTATATTAATCATTTTCTGCCTTAAAGTTTCATAACATGGCTTGAGTTAGGGCAATGCAGTAGGCTAACTCTCTGAATGAGTGCTTCAGGGTCTAGCAGGAGTGTAATGGTATACCAGTGGGGTGGCTAGCTAACCTATTCAGTATGTATGAGAAGTGAATAAACCCTGGGGAAGATCTGAAATACTGAAAGAGCCCATAACATAATATAGAGCCTCAGCACTGAGGGAGCGAGGAAGAAGATGGGACCATAAGATGTTTTGCTTTTCCACTACTGCTGCATACTGAACTCCTTGCTGTACTCCATATGGTGACTTCAGAAGTCATGGGAGGATGCAAGGCTTCTTTGCTGACCAGAGCCCAGGCATTTGGAACTGTCACTCCTGTTCCCCGTCCCCTTGCTGTGGGGGGCATCCCTGCTGCTCTCCTTTGCAAAGCACAGAGCAAGACTGCAGGACTTGGAGCCAGAGGGGGAAACACAGGGCGAGGAGTGACAACACTCCCTATCCATCTCTTGGCACAGGACTTCCCTGGCAGTTTCGGGGGGCGGGGGGGGCAGGGGGGGGCAGAAAGCACCTGCAGGAACTAGTCAAAAGGGGATTTTGCTACCCCACATATGAAGACAGAATTTTACCTGTATTGTGGAGAAACCCTGAGCCAACTCTGGGTGTCTGCTTAAAGTCAGGTTTAGAAGCCTTCTGTATGCTCTGRTAAGGGATTGTGTGCATCTGTTTATATACTTCAAACACTGGAATAGTCATATTTATCCAGTGTGATAGTCCAAAATATTTTTTAACAACCACCAAAGGCTTGGGATGGGCAGCAACTTTAATGACAAGCTTTAAAGAAAAGTCATGATGCAGAACGATCTGGGCCCTCTGCCAAGAGCAGACATCCAAGTAAATAAACATCATTCTGCTTCAACCACCTGCTTCAAACCTGCCATGCAACTACTAGAGGTAGATCTCCTGGGTTTGAATGGAGGTGCATACCTCCTTAACCTGCACTTCTGCGCACAAAAGTCCTACTGAAGAATACAGAGCAACCTGAGTTATTAAAAATGGCACATAACTGGTAGTGTACAGCATCAAGCTGACTGACAAGTGTTGTACTGCCACTGCTGATCCTGGTCTTGTGGATGCAGAAGACAAGTTCTGATTCCATTGATGCCAGTCCAGCAGCTTTCAAAATCAACATATTCATAGCAACAGTAATAACCACAGACAGTAGAGGAAGGATTTTGAAACAGCAGTATTTTCCTGTTACATTCTCATGTCTCAAATAATGAGATGCTTGATGCCTGCCTTTCACTGATAGCTGGCCTGCTGCTTGCTTTTATAAGAAATGACTTGCTGATGAAAAGCGAAGCTGCAAAATGCTGAATGTATTACTATATAATTTCATGTGAAGACAGATGAAAACCAATCTGTATCCTTGGATAATAATTAAATTTTGATTTACTAGTAGTTCTTTTGTCTTCACCCAAATCATAATTTATTGATGGAGACAGTTCAGTCTCTGGTGTAAAAACAACTTTTTGAAGTTTCTCTAAACTGCCCATAGTCTGTATGTCTACATGTAAAACCTTTATTTTTTGGAGTAGCTGCATTATTTCCTATGTGATATCCTAATAATCTTTAAATAATTACCAGTGAATAGAGATATGCTAAATATGCAGGGTAAGAGTACTAAGGAAATGATTGGTTGAAAATGTGATATAAGTCATTATAATATAATGCTATGTTATATTAACATAATAATAATCTGCAGACTAAATACTGTTACTGGGTACCACAAGAAAGGATGGACAGGGTCATTTGCTACTATACAATTCCTGCTTCATATTGTCTAGGGGTGCTAGCACAAATATGCATACTATATTGCTAAATTTAAACCCTCTGTTCAGTGTGTTATTAGGGTAGCAAATCTGTATGCAGAAGGCTAGGGCTGACAGAAGCCAAGGCTCCAGGAGCTGAGCTGTGCTGGATGTGGAAAGGTGACCTGACCTGGTGCGCTGCTATGAAAGCACACCTAGTGCTCTGCAGAAGTCTGTGGGAGTTTCTGTGGAGTTACTAACCTTACTCCCTCTGCATTCAGGGCCAGTCTCTCCCTCTTTTGGTTATGGTACAGCTTTGTACTGTAATGGGCTTGTAGATTTGTTTACTGATAGGCATGAAGCAATGGTATTTCAAGACCATGTGGTGAAGCTCCTGAGCTTTGTTGGTCGAGAGAGGCTGCAAATTGAACTGACAAGGGCTGGGATGAAAAGAAACCAAAGGAGCACATATTCTTCATTCAACATGCAGTTAAGCCTTGAAACTCCATGCCAGAAAATATTATATGTTTAAATAGGCTTAAAAAGCAGTTGGACAAGTTTGTCGAATTCAAATGTATCAGCATTTATTTAATATAGAGATATTAACTTTGGCACAGGAAGTCAGGAGCTGTAGCTCTCTGGAGAATGGAAAGTATTCTGGGGAAGTGTATATATGCCTGCTCTGTGCCTGTTCTGCTCCTTATACATCACTTACTGTTTCAGCCTTTTGGGGTTAGAGGGACCTTCTGACCTTCTCCAACCATTCGGATGCTCTAAAAAAATGAGATAACACCAAGGTAGTTTTCTGTGTGCTCCTTTATGCACAAGCTGCAGTCTCTGAATTGGTGAACCAATTGATTAAGAGTTTGCCTTGTAAGCCTACTTGAGTCCCAGCTTACGCATATAAGCGAGCCTACATTGAGCCTCATGTTCAATATTAAGAGAACTCTGGTTTCTGAGTCAGCTACAAGAGAAATTGAATAAATTGGTGTATTGGACACCAAGAAGCAAAGCCTACTAAAGTGGAGATTCTAGGTTCATCTGTCTCCTTAAAAAAAATTTCATTTTTAACTCTTAACAACTGCTGCAGCCTGAAATTGCAGGTTTGTGTCTACCAGAACAAATTCAGAGGCAGAGAAGGAAGCAGAATTCAGAGTTCTTTGACTTATCATAACATGTAAAATTATTTCCTTCCACTGAAAGGAAGATAAGGATGAAAGGAAAGTGCTTTTGTTAGCAGTTACTCTTAAAGTAAAATCCTAAAATGTTCATTATTAATGAAAGTCATCAAAAATCTGTCCCAGCTGCATTACAGTGCAAAAATGTTATTGGAAGTAAATGTTTCTCATGAAAGCAGTCAAGAGTTTTTGTTTTTCCCTAGGCTTTTTATTACTTTTTTCAGTTGCCAGCTCAGTTAGCTCACTCACCTGCTGCCTTACGAGTAGCTCAAAGCTGCCAAAGTTTGAAGACTGCAGGAGTTACAAGCTCTCAGCGTATCCCTATATCAGGTTCTATATTAGCACCAAAACTGGTCACAAACACTTGTGCAAATTTTGAAAATTATATCACAATACCGAAAAGAGCTCCCAGAGTGGTGCTTTATTTTTTAGTAAATTCTGGAATGGGTGTCTTCCCCAATTGTTAATTAATCTATCTGGAGGTTGGATTTTAATGGATGTCCATCTGACAGCGTAATATCTCAACAGGAGAACTCAAAAGTGTTAGCCTTAGGGGATGGTGGAAGTACCACAGGAGGAAATAAGAATTTAGCAAGAAAATGCACACATGGTGGAAATGCCACCTGCTCCATTAGTCTTGCTCAGTCTGAAACACTGTCATTCATACTTCATATGTCTACAAGATCAATAGCTGTAGTGCATAAAATCAGCCAATTTTGAGGCAGCAAGGGCCCCATCCTGGGAAAGATGCTGCATATTTTTCTCTCCTTTTTGGCACATTTAAATGCCAAGTAAAATTGTCTCCTTTTTACAGGAGTATGTGCCACAAAACATACATACTAGGCCAACTTTTGCTCTTCTGCACCATTAAAAAACTGGAATAATTTCAGTAGGAGTAAGTGAGAGTAACATATTGCCCAAAAGAGCAAGCACTCAGCTTGCAAGCACTCAGATAGCAAGGCTGCAGCTTTTCAGAAAGTGGTTATTACAAAAGGAAGAATTTGATTTCAGCAGCAAATGTTTTGATTGTGTCTGTATGTGATATAATGAAAGAAACCCCAACAATGTATTTTGCTTCTTACTCATTAGGACAAATGAACGCCATTAAATTACAAGGAGGGAAACTCACACCTATTGGGCGGGGGGGTAATGCTTTTTATTTATTTTTCCATCTGGTAAACTGCAGATCTTTTACTACTGTTGACTCATTGTCTGCACGCTTTATTGAGGAAATGTATCACTATCACTATCGCAGCCGAGTCTGTACCTCATGTAATTTTCACAGGATCTTACGATTCTGTAGCTGGTTGCTTACGTTAGGCCAGTGCCAACGAAAGGAGCCCCAGATCGCAGAAAAGAAGTAGAACTTGATGTACATCTTTGCTAAGTTTGACTATTTGGTACCTGTTTCTATGGGAACAAGAGCAGATGAAGGAGCAACTGTTGGTTGTCAGCTGACTTGCTGAAACTCTGGCCAAAGTAACTGGCTTCAAGATCCATCTGGACCGTTCAGATTGGGATGTCCACTGGGTTGCTAAATTGGAAATGGTTTCATCTTGTGGGGAGGAGAAACAGAGAACTGCAGCAGGTTTAAACAAGAGTGAAATATTCTTCAGTAGCATCTCTTCTCTCTTCAGATCTTGTGTTTATCAGGACAACCTAAGAATAAAATGCTTTAGTTACTAAAAGTACTATCACAATGACAGGCAAACCCTTCCTCCTCGGGTGACTGAATGCTCCTGGACTTTCTTTCACCTTTCATAATACTTAAAAAGGACAGAGATCAGTTGTTGCGGACATTAATGCAGATGCATCAAGTCAAATGCTTAGCTGAGTAAAAAGGGCACCTAATAGATATGGAATTAATAGGCCTGGGCAAAGACTTTTTTTATTACCCACCCCTGACCATAGTACCACTCTCTGACTCTCTCTTTTACCATAGCACAGAGCACTTCATTTGTAAAATTTAGCCTTCTGGCCTCAAGCCCTCTATTTCTCCTTTCTATTCCCATTTGTACATTAAAGCTCTGTTGCAAAAGAATCTTCTTGTAAACCTAGTCCTTTTACCCTGGCCAAGGAGCCCTCCCACCCAAGTTTCTCCATTTCTCCTAAGCTCGACTCCAGAACCCCACAACCACCAATCACTCACTGGCCTTTTCCCCCATGTTCCTGTTTCTGCTGGCACCTGTTGTGACTCTGACATTGGTGGCTCTAACTTGCGGAGCCCATTTCCCCTCCATTCTCACTCAGGCTTGGGGGGCAAGGAGGGGGGCGGGTTTGGATCTCAAATGTGAGGACACGAGTTGTGTTTACCAGTAATCCATCCAAACACAGCTCCTATAACAGAAAAGTAGGACATATGAAAAAGGTGTATTATAGGTCTAACACAGTCCCTTTCTTTCTATAGCCTCTACCTGAAATTGTGTGTGTGAAAGGGAGAGCTCTTAAGACTGGTGCCACAATATGATATAAATGGGCTTAGTGTTATGAAGTGTAGTAGAACTACACTGACCTAATTTATGGGAGCTGAGAATCTGGTCATAAGTTCACAGGACATGCTATTCTTTTTGTTTGTTTTCTGCTTCTGAAAATGGTCAACATGAGTGTTTAGCTATTTTATGTGCCAGCAAAAGAGTGCATAATACAAATGGATAGATGAGAGCACTTTTTCTTCTTTACCAGTAATTTGTTCCTAGTTAACATGTTCTTCAGATACATTTGTCAATGCCTGACTTTTTCCCCTTCCTCTTCTTATAACACTCTCCAAAAATTAAGCATCTCTCAGAAAAAAATGGTAACGTCTCTGTCTTAGATAACTAATACTTTTTTATTATACATGATACAATAAATGAGCATAAAATAATATAATAAGACATCAGGCTTGTCTTATATTCCCTTCAAAATAGTATTGTGATCTGGTGTAATTTTACAGGCATACAGCCTTTGGAAGCTCAGTAGAGATCTTCAGCAAGGATTCACAAACCAATCATGACCTGAAGTGGCATTCTGCTCATCTGAATAAAATACCTGCCAACRTACATTGGGATTGAAGTACTCCTGAGTTGCTAGGTGCCAGTGTTCAGCTCTAGCAGAGTCTGCATTAAGTGTTTTTGAGATCATAAGCTATAGGAATACATCTGTGACTTTATAGCCTCCATTTCCCTTTTACCAGTCCTGCAATCAAATTTTAAAAATATACTAGAAACACTACCTAGGATCATACTTTTAATATCAGCAATTATAAAAATCAATTTAGCTGTATTGTTAATAAAAAAAACAATGTATTTTCAAACTCTAATAAGGCAATTSCCCTCATGTAGGTTTTGTTCTTCTTTAAGGTTGGATCATGCAAGTAGACTGTTTCTAATCAGGGTGAGCTTTCAGTTTTCTTCTCCAGATCCCAGTCTAGTGAGAAACTGAGTATCTGCAGTAGACAAGGGTTCTCAGCAGCCTCTGAGAGGATCAGGCTCTAAATGTGGCTATATATGAGTCTCAGACATTGTAAAAATCTATTCATACAGCTGTATTTCAAATGCTACCTTTATTGGGCTTGGTTTTTTTTAATTGCTAAACCAATTTCATGGTATTTTGAAGAAAGCCAATTCCATGTTTTGAACAGGATTGTTTTGAAAATGAGAGTCAGCAACATCCTTCAAGGGGAGGAGATAGAGAGGGATGGTGAGAACTATCTTGCCTACTGACTCAAGCCACCTAAGTTATTTCTGAAAGTTAAAGCCTGACCTTAGTGACAGCCAGGAAGGGAAGTATCCAGGAGTGATCAGTAAAGTGCCTCAGGAAATGAGGCAGTGCTAAAAGCCTTGCCATATGAAGAGGCTGTCCTGCCTATCATACTTTTTATGAGGAATACGGTGATGATTTTCCTAATATGTGCCACAGACAAATACACAGTCTCTAAAATGCCAGTGGAGAAACAGAAGATACCCACTTTTTCCAAACACACTCCTAAAAGTCACTCTTCAGTGACATGCTAAGGTGTAAGTTCCACTGTAAGGAGAGTGGCAGACTCCACAAACTGCATGCTTTCTGTTGGTAGCCTGATGGTAGCTCGATCTCTAGGGATACCTGCTGATGCACTGGGCTGTAAGCAGGCCTAGTCATTCTCAGATTTGCTGCATCTACATGGTATGAACCAGAACCGTACCAAGGATACATCAAGTGTCTGCAAGCTTTCTGTCCTGAGAGTGCTCCAGCCTGTGCCTGAGAGCATATATGCTCGCTTAGGGCTGCAAAGTAGTCAGGTAAAATGAAGGCCCATTTGCTGGCCCACTTGGCCACCTTCAGTCAGAGCAATGGGATGGGTCTCATGAAATTTCAGTCAGATGCTGTCCTTCCAAGCAATAGCAGGAAAGCAGGGTGTGTGAGCTAAATATGTAYGTGAAGGTATGAAGTTGCTTATGGGGAGATTTTTGAAAGAGTCCAGTGATTTAGAAGCCTATGTCCAGCCTCAGCATTTAAAGAAATTTACCCTCCTAAAACCCTTAACTCTTTTTGGTAACAGAAGCTGATAGTCATCCATCAGAGTTCAGCACTAAGCACTTCCACTTGCAGAAGTTCAGATATGGACACCAAAAACAAGAATTACACACCCTGTGGTACAAAGATTAGAAGTACAGTTCAGTCTCTATACCTTGGAAATTGATGATGATTTACCCCTTTAATCTCCTTTTGCCTCTCAGCAACTGTAATATTGGATAGGTAGAACTTCAGTGAAGAAACATAGATGCAGTGTCTGACCTGAAAATATCAACATAAAGAACGAAAAAAGGCATCAGTGCTCTGACTTTCCCCATTTTACCTGTTTTCCTTCGACGAGTCAACATTTGATTCTCTTTAAACAGGAAGCCCTGCTGTGATGGAGATGTAGTTCTGTTTGCACTGTGGTGTTCCCTGCTGTTTAAATGTCAATTGTTTTGGATTTGCAAAGACATAGAGCTATAAAACAGTCCAAGAAAGACTGTCATTCATAGATCTCAAGGGGAAAATCTGGGTGGGGAGAAGGGCAAGGGAAAGTAAAGGAGAGGTATTTCAAAGCCACTATAATACAGTCAGCATCACATGTAAAAGTGTGTCTATTTGGTTCACTTGGAACCTACCCATTCAGCGGTAGAACCCGCATGCGATGACTGTCTATATTCACCAGAAGGGACAAGCAATGTTCTGTATAACAGGACAAAACAGATAAGCAGAACACCGTCTTGAGTCAAACCTCAGAATCTTTCAAGACACACTATTGTCGGGAAGCATGGGTGGCTTGGGCTGCCTCGTTCTGCCTTCTTGTTCCATCAAGCAGCTCTTTCTACTGCTTTATAGGTGCTGAATTATCATTTTTTGCATAGATAGTGATTTTGAGTAGTTGTTAGTATGGAGTTTTTTATGTATAAATCAAGGGAAATATTATGCAGCCAGAATGTCAAAGACTAGTATCCTCTAATAGTACCAAGCTAGTACACCATACATCCTATATATACAGTCTCATAGAAATACAGAAAATTTCTGGCAGCAGTCATATTCTATCTCAGAGAAGTAGTAAACCAAGCAAAAAAAATGAAGGATTCAATAGTTCAATAGATTTGAACAGCTGTGCCCTACTATAGGAAAATCAGAGAAGCCAGAAATGAGCTGTATCGTATGTATATAACACAGAGATTATGAAGTGTGTTAAGAGTTTGTCAGGAACATCAAAGGTAATAAACAYAAAGTAAGGTTAGAAGTTACTGCCTGAACTTATAGCTGGAAGAAGTGATTTTGAGAGATATTAGATAGATATAGCTTGATAGATACAGCTCGAGCAGGGGGTTGGACCAGATGATCTCCAGAGGTCACTTCCAACCCCAACTATTCTGTGATTCTGTAGTTTATCAAGAATATGGCACAACACTGTTGGGGCTTCCAACTAACCAAAGAGTCAGAAAGACAACTTCTTGTGATGTTTAAAATCAACATTCATAGTATAATCTGAACAAGTGCTAAAAGGGAAAGGCTGATGAATGCAATTGATAAAACTGCAAACATTTTTTAGCATGTATTTCAAGCTTAGGCTTTTGAATAGCAGTTAGAGGGGGCATTATTTTTCTTCTCAGTTTATGTCCTGGTAATCAATTATACACAAAGCTTGGATAGCAGCCCTTTTTTTCTTCTTCGTGTTGCTCTGTCCCTGTATCGTGTATAGCAATTATCTTTAATCTTACACAGTACTTAGACTTTAGGCCCTTTGGGGCTGAGACCTCACTTTGTTTTTTATATATATATACAGGTATGTGTACATATATACACATATATTTATATATTTATATATTATATATAGAACTGGGTATATTTTTACATATATGTATGTTAAAATATATACAGTTTTGTGTGTGTGTGTGTGTGTGTTTGTGTAAAAATATATATAGTTCCCACTTGCTCTAGTAGCTCAGCAAGGTAAATAAACAATAAGAGTAATAGTGAGTCAGGCTGGCCATACAGGGAGCAGATCAGAAATACTTTGGGTTTTCATATTTCTGCTTTCAGAGAGCTACAGGGTCCTGTATTAGCTCTGCTACATGTTCACAGCAACTATGTCTGTACTGTCAGGTTAGGTTGGGGCTTGACTGTAGTACTCAGGAACAATGTACCAGATCATACTTGCTGCCAGCACTTTCACTTACCCTTTGTAGAAGAATGGAGAATTTCCTTCACACGAGGAAGTTCAGATGCGGAAGCTATAGCTCGGTAAAACTGGGCGATGCACGGTTCTTCTGGCCGAGTGGTCAGGTAGTGTCGATTGGCAGTCTCTCTCCTACACAGTATGTTGCATTTAACCTTAGCTCTCCTCTGCACCTCATGTGGTGTCCCTGTGGCCTTCAGACATTGTTATTATTTTCTGTGTATTTTTTTACTTCAGAGACTCTGGAATCATGTGGGAGCTGTGTTGCAGCCCATCAGAGAGGGGGTTTTTAGCATGAGCCTGTGGGTATGTGCTGTATTCCCTGAGATGTGGCACTGAGGGCTTGTTTGAGGGTGCAACGATAGTACAGTGTTGGAGGACAGTGAGAGAACCCTGTCAGTCTTGTCCATACTGTCTGTTGGGAACAGTCTGCTGCGCACGCGCATAAGCTTTGTCTGGGAGAGTGCTAGTTAGCACAGTCTGAAACAGTGCCAGGGAACATGCTAATCAAGCGGTGTGGCCTATCAGCAGTATCCTGCACAGATTCACTTTCTATTCTTGTTTTATTTAGCAAAACAATTGTCATCGGAGGGACTCCCAGCCTGTTCCTACAGATAGTGTGGAAGCCTTTGGATTCAACCACCTGGCATAGCTAGCTGAGCACACACACAGACACTGCCACTGGCAGTAAACATGGCCCATATGACACCCAGCAATCCATTTTTTTGTCTGTGCCCTAATTTTCCTATCTCCAGTACAGGGATAGTAATGGTCCTTTTCTTTTGCTAAGGGCCTTGATCACTTTGGAAGAAAAAGCAGTGGGTAAGTTTAAGAATCGTTAGAGCTGCTCCCTGACAGTGGTAGGAAAGAGGGTAATCCCAGCCAGAGTACCCTGGTTAGGATTTCTGAGCAAAACATTTCTGTTCTGAGATACTGTCAAATCATAGAGAAACAAGGTTTCACTGGGGCCAAAGATGAAGAGACAGATGGAAAAACTGTGAAGCATTGGGGCAAAATACAGCCCACACAGTTAAAATCAATACTGATGTAGTGGTTTCTTACAGGATCTTCATTGTTTTCCACAGTATTATTCCAATAATTAAAGTGGAAGCTTCACCAAACACTTTTGTTTCCATAAACAGCGCATTCAATAAGGTTACTAAGGTTTTCTTACAGGAAAAGACCGCTGGGATCTAGTGGAGTTAAGCTTTTTGCTGAGCTTTATCTGAAAAAAAAAAATCCTACGAAAATTGATAAAGCCAAATTTATATTTTAATTTAAAAAATCTGCAGTCTTCAGGTTTCATTATAAAGCATCCTTATAATCTTAGATACGAAATCTTCTTATTCATTTGTTTTATTGCCTCTTATAAGTAATGATGTAATTATCTCAAAGTGTGATATTCATGTTAATACTTTATTTTTATAACCCTATTTTATGGTCTAATTTCCAAATAATCAGCTAGCAGTTGCATTGTTTTAAGCCTCAATAATGCATGCAAACACAAGAAATTCCTGTGTGGTTCTACACAAGCAAAGGTAGGTCTCCATACTCAGGAGATGCTACTCCAGGTTTTCTTAGTCCTTCACAGTTTCAAATGAACCCCCTTCGAGTGTCAGGAAATCATTAGCTCCTTTGCTAGAGAGAAAGATTAGATTACAAAGTGTGAAATTCGTGGTACTATATATTTTTTTACATCATTGGATTTTTATGCAGAAACAAGGAATTCATCTTTCTGACAAATAAATGTGTCCACAGGGTCTAGAGAAACCTGTCAGGACATTCCATTGAGTGTGAGAGCAAATAAACTCAATAATTAATGACAAAGACTTTGTATCCCATAAGAGAAATCTGAGTGTGGAATATTGCATTTTGAATCAGAGGCAACTTTTCTGGGGAAGGACATTTATGCTGCCCGCTCCTACTAGCAGTGCCAAAAGCAGCATATGTTTCATGCTGTGGTGACAGAAAAGACATTTTTGCTGCTGCACAGTCCCACACCACCATGGCTGCATCCAGCTCTGTCTTAAGGTATTCGTATTTTGGCATAACCATCTGTCAGTGTTTTTGTGAGTACAAGTACATTGTTGCTTCTTATGTGTAAAATATTCTTCCCTGTGAATCTCCCAGTCAGTTCACTTCTGTTATAAGAAGGACTGCTGAAGGGGGCATGGAAAAGGCACGCACTGCTAAAGCGGCGGGGTTTACCAGCATTCACATTGCATGTTTGGAAGTGGCCACTGGCTTTTGGTGCCTCTGGGCATGTCAGTACTAGAGACTGTTGGGAGGAACCTGAGCTAGCTTTAAACTAGCACTAACACATGCACGATGAATCAGCCTGAAGGGCTGCCACAGCTACAGTATTATTAGCCCAGACTAACTAATTGAAAGCTATCTTAGTTCTCCCTACGCCATTATGCAGTTTTCAGTGGAGTTATGCACTCAGTACAAGGGTATCTGTGGACACTTAATGTCAGTTGTCTTTGAGCTTGGGAAACTGAATTACATTGAATTACGTTGGCTGTAGACACGTGGCATCTATGCACATATGTTTTGTGGAGTCACCAACACAAGAGTATGACTGGGAAGAAATACTTCCAAATGCAGTGTGCAGCAGTGATTTAAAGGAAGGAGAAAGGAATTCACATTTCTTCAAGCCTAGCTGCTGGAGCAGTCTGCACAACCGATTGGGGAAGTGTGTATCCTCTTTAGCTTGTATTTTCAGGTTCAGTTCAGTGAGTAATGCTGTGGAACTGTGGCCTTCCTCCACTCAGATATGCTTGTTCTGATCCAGTGTGAAATGTAGGTGTGCTAGCTGTTTCACCAGCTCCCTTACCTTAAATAAATGAAAAAGTCACAGTGCTAGCAACAAACTTTGAAGTTTGATTGAGTACAAAGAGCTGTAAATTGTGAGGATGGCCGTAAATGGGAGAATTGCCCTAGACCTCTTTTTTTTCTGTGCAACCTTGAAGGGCTAGAAAGAGTTTGGTCCCATATATGTTTAACCATAGCTTCTACTGTTGAAAAGATCATGTATACATGAAATTGAAGGGTTCCTTGATTATTTTAAGTATGAGAGTTGCTCAGTATACACATAAAAGTCTGTTTCATATAAACTTCAGTTCTGCAAATTCTGAAAAGTCTGAGAGGCAAACCGTGGTCTGTTTCTTTTATGCAGGATCAGCAAAAAAAATTATAATGATTTTTTCAAACTGAATTGTGCCTCCATTATCAGATATGTTATTCCACGGTCTTTAAGTTTTATAGCTTGATGCTCTCTTCCTTGCAAAAGAGCTCAGTAAAGTCTGAGAGGGGAAAGGTTATAGCCCAAACACCAATTTTTTCATATATCCCTTTCTGAAATGAGCTTATGAGGAGTGTGTATGCTTTATTCATCCCATGTACTGATTGGAATTAATAATACATCCATTGCTTCTGATACATTATCAGTAGAGAGCTGTTTACATATATTGCATTTAGGTGAAAGGAATGATTCAGAGTAATATACAGACACAGACTTACTTGCTTGAGAACATGACCTGAACTTCAAGGCTCAGATTATCAGAGGAGTTTCTCCTCTAAGTTCCTCAGTTTCCCTAGACAACACTGTCCTTGGTGCATACAATTGATCTGTGTCTTCATTTGCCCTAGTTTCATTTTAACATGCTTCTCTCACTGCCCAGACTTAGGAAAAAAGGAAAAGTCCTTTAATCAGTTAAGTCCTCAATAGCCCTGTTCTTACTCCCTCTTTCTTGCTTCTCGAAGTGGCTGTTCATTCTCCAACTTCCGTATGTCCCAGAGGTGCAGTTTTAATAGCTGCACATTACCTCACTACCCTCATATTTTCTCTTGGAATAACATTCAATTTAATATTTTTACAACATGAAGATGAGAAATGAAAATTGCTGTTGACTGAATAAATAATCATTTACAATGCAGCATTAAAAATATGGCCTTTGTCTTCAACAACACTGACCCTGCATGGATTTACATACATGTCCTAGCTTCTTAGGGCAAAGAACTTGTAATTTGGCACAAAATAGTTCTCTTATTGTGAAGTGGCATTTATAATGACAGCACCAGGTAAATAACTCAGGGATTCAAAGACAAAATTCATTCCTTAAGGTCATTGTCAGGGTTAATACAAGAAAAGTCCCTGACATAATTTAGAAACTATGAAGCAAGATAATGGATTATACTAATCTATGAAGTTAGTGGTTCTTTCGGGGTCTGACAGATATGACGTAGAAAATAGTTTTATTGTTATTACTCTTAGTATAATTTAATTTATCAATATTTTGGCAATGTCTGTATTTCCGTTACGCATTTTGTATGAGACATGGTTATACCAACTACAGGGCAGTGGACAATAATTTCCAACAAACTTAGCCCTACCAAACAGTTTTTGCAGAGCTCTGCAGTACAATTTATATATAAATATGTAAGTATATAAATCCATTTGTTGTGCATGCCTAACCCCTCTATTTTAATTGCTTGTACTCTCAAATGTAATCTTTCTCATATTCACATTGATATACTTTCTGCTCAGTCCTGTTTTGGCTACACCATATGGAGGTCACAATTCTCAGTAAAGACTCTTTACTCATAATGCTAGCTGAGAGGGTTCAGTACTGTCCTCAAAAACCTAGCTCCTCTGGCCTCCCATAAGACCCTGGGCAAACTCACTCAGAACTACATCTGTATCTCCACTTGTAGTCTAACAGCTGTAGCTTTGAACAAGGCTGCATGACTGTTAGCACTAGAGCAGAAGAAGCGTGGAGCTGCGTGCGCAGTGCAGTGCCCAAGCTGTTATGCCTTCCTCTGAGACAACTTGTAAAAGCTTTAGCAGAATACATGAGTGCAGCTCTTCTGCCTCCAGGCTAGGGCTGGCTTGTGTCCACCCAGAACCGGGGGAAAATACTAGTGCATCTGTGTGCATCTAATTATGTGCTGTTCAGTATTCCTGCTCTGCTGCTGCCTAAGCCTGGAGACACTTATATTTCTGCCAGTAAAATTCACCAGGCATCGGAATGTGCTCTTCCAGGCAGGCCCAGAACTAACTAAATGCTGAGCAGCTGAGATCCTAGATAATATCTGATGGGATTTGTATCATAGATAGGTCTCCCTTGTATGAGCCAACCCCAGATGCACTCTTAGAGCCCAGAGTAAGACCCATCCAGAGATTAGCATGATGCTGCTTCCCTTGCTTTCCCCCTGCCTGCAACTCAGTATCTTAATAGTAGAAGTACTTATGGGGGGGGGGGAGGAGGGGAAGCTTAAATTCTGTCTATCTATGTTTTGATATCCTTGGCCTGGAATCCAAGTGCCAGGCAAATGTCATAACTACCAGCCTACAAAATTATGGTACTAAATGTTGAATTATTTGTTGACTGAAATGTTGTCCAGAACAGCTTTAAGAAGAGGTACATTGCTTCCTCAGGAGACGCTGCAGTATGGTGGCTAGTTCATTTGCCTGAGAGCCTGAGAATTGAGGCCTGTTAGTTCAAATTCTTGGTSTGAATCAGAGATGACATTGCATCTTGGGTCTCCCCCCACTTACTTGCATATTCTTAAATGAGAATTACTGCTGGTGTTCTTTGGCTTTTTATAAAACTTGTATTGATTCAATGGGAAAAGAATGACTTGTTAATCAATTGTTAATTAAAGCACTAATGTGAGAATGTGGAGACCTGGATTCTGATTCCTATTTCAGGCAAAGCAGAACCACCTCCATAGATGGAACTGAAGGAATCCTCTGCAGACACTTCAGTCCAGTGGTTAGAGCCTGCTTATAGGTTCATTTTCCCTTAGGAAGAAATGGGGACTAACCCTATGTTTCCACATCCTTCTGACAGTGGGATTTTGAGGAACTCTGAGGAACATTCCTACATCATTGCTTTTGATGAGAAAGTGCCTAATTTTCCTACAGCATGAGGAGGTACTGTACTAAAGTGAACCCCAGTGCAGGCAGCTGTGTTCATGCAGGTGCTTAAGCCCCTAGAAGTGAGGATGGTTAGCGGCACGCTGGCTCTTGTAAATCCCATTCTCAAGTGCCCAAGGGCAAATCCACCCCATGCAGTTGGGCAGTGTGCAGAGGTGTGTGACCCTAATGCAGGTGCTGACCCAAGTACTACCTCCCCATAAGATAGTGGAAAGCAATGTAGTAAATTAGTACAGCTGACTTTGGCTCAACATGATGGCTGCAGAAAAAGCTCAGTAAGCAGTAAAATAAAGATACCGTGAAATAGACTGAAACTTAATTTGTAATTAATCATTTTACACAGGATGATGTAAAGAAGCCTTAAAAATTGAGAATCAGCCCTGCAATTGTAGCTTTAACACACACTGTCATGGTTACTTCAAAACTGTCTATATACAACACTCTAACATGCTTAAGAGATTTGAAAGAGAATTTTTAATCAGAAGTTTGGGGAGGGTTTTTTCTTCTTTTAAATAAAAGAGGCTATTTATGGAAAAATAAGGACATATATCTTAATATATTTTTGATGGAGCGTTTAGAGGCAATTGTAACTGATACATACGATTGATGTCCATAATAGTTGGACACTTCAGTAATCCTTCCTCACGCCTAACAGTTTTGAGCTTACATTTTGGATATTATTAATACTCAGACAAAAATAACTTGTGGACAATATGAAAGTGCATGGTGGAGAATTAATCTGTTTTTGTAGAACTATTTAAAAATGATGGATACTTTTTCTTGCTTGAGTAAACACTAGGTAATTCTCTTGCCTTGCCTTCTTTGTGTGTGAAAATCCAAGTCCAAATGATTTCTTGGAAATGTAAAAATTGATGGCAAGACACCACATACACAAAGATGAATTTCTTCACTTGATAAAGATCAGATGCCATTATATTACTAACTTCGGTACTAGAGTTTTGTTGTTTCCTAATTTGTAAGAGAGTATACAATGAATTTAGGAACAGTGAGAAATAGAAAAAATGAGGCAGTTAAAACAAAATGCAGTTATGAAAAAAGTCTCTAAGTGGGAGTATCACACTTATTTTTATTCTAGATGAGCAACAAGGCAGCTTAGAATAAACATGGATTGATATTTTCTTCATCTCTTTAAAGAGTTTAAAGAGGCTAAACAAAGACACAGAAGAGTTGAACATTGCTGCGTACAGCACAGTAAACAGATTAAAATTTTATACCTAAGCAAAAAAAGGAATTTAACTGTTAACTACAGCATGCAGAATAACTGGTAAGTTATCACATGAACCTAGCATGCTGCTATTAAGTTACACTCATTCAGATGTTCTTAATTTTTACAAAGGCTAAGGATGGGAAAAGCTCCAAGATGACATGAGTRTGTAATATAAAACCACAACAAGGAAAAGCACATTACCATCTAGCAGCCTTTCCAGGGGATCAAAATTATCTCCTGTTCTATTATCCAGGGAGAAAGCAGCAACAGTTCAAAGCCTGTGGAGTTAATAACACGTTAGACATTTAAGCAGGGCATGAAAATTAAAATATTGGCAGTTTTGTCAGTTTATGAAGTGCTCATGGAAGACCTGAGCCTACATCCCCTGCACGCCCTCAAATGCCACTTTGAAGTGTTGTGTTTGTGAGCTGTTGCAAATGCATAATGTAAGGTAGGGATCTGCAGGGAATTAGTGATCAGGGCACAGACTTGTACTTTTCTCACCATCATAACTTTATGAGGAATGATTTTTTACTTGACTTCATTGACCAAAAACCACATTTCAATCTAGGTAGAAACTTTACCTTTCTTTACATTGAATCTAATTCTTTTCTCCTTTTCTCCCCCTAGTCCATTTAGAATATTCTGGTTTGAAGTATTTCAGTACAAGTCAAAAACAGTAACACATTTCTCTTCTTAATTCCCTTTTCTTCGCAAAGCATACTTGTGGGAGAGGAAGGGTCTGAAAAGTGTGAGTTTTAACCAGTGTAGCCCATTGTCTCCAGATATGCTTTGTTCTTCTGACAGACTTCTGCTCTCCGTGTTCTCCACATGCAGTCTCTCTCCTGTTCTATTCTCCTGTTCTCCTCCATGCAATATCAAAGTTTCCTGCTCCCACTATCAATATTCCCATGTTACAGTTCAGCTGTTTGCCTTCCTGTGGCAAAAATAGCAAACTCTGTCACTTGACTTACCAAAAAGAAATGGGAGGGATGGGAGTGAGGGAATCCCTCCTACCATGTTAGAGACAGCCATAAACAAAGTCTCTTTCTTCTATTTCTTTGGAGTTGTATAGTTACATATTGTTGATGTCAATCAACTCCCCTTGAATCATACCACCCGCCTCGACTTTCCTGCTAGTGTTCTTTCACCTTTTATGATTAAAACTATGCATTAAAAATGCATGGGTCAAAATGGACTTATATCTCTGTCTACAACGTATTCATTTCTTCTTTAAAGTGAGGCATCTTAGACATTGGTAGGTTGTGTGAAAGAGTCTCCAGGGAAGTTATTCTTCTTTGCTTCTAGTTTCTTCCCAGCTTTGAAAGCTGCTGATACTTCAGGGTGGATGGAGTCCAACCGTTGTTCACACTGGAAGGCTGTGAGGAAGGCCGTCCTGTAGTTGTTATTCATCCAGCCATAGAGGAGGGGGTTAGCAAAGGTTGAGCACATGGCAATGACATGAAACACTGTGTAGATCAGTTTGTATTCTTTCAGGTCTAACACCTGACTGTTAATATCACTGACCAGTTGGAAGGTGTGAAAGGGCAGCCAGCTGACAGCAAACACCACAACCACACACACCAACATTTTGGTGGTTTTCTGCCGCCGGTGGTGGTAGTGGTCATTCCCTGCCCCAGGACTAACATGGTTCTTGAGTTTGGTCCAAATACGGGTATAGGCATAGGAGATAACTGCCAAGGGCAGCACATACTGGATCAGAAGCATGGAGACACTGTAGATTGTGCCATAGTTAAGCTGCCCCTCCCCTGGCCACTTTTCAGAGCAGACCACAATTTTGAAGTCAGGAATGATCTCAATCAGTGAGTACTCACGGAAGATGGCCAGAGGACTTGCTAACAGGGCACTGACTGCCCAGGCTACTCCTATGATCAGAAAGCTGATCCGCTTGGAAATTTTGCTTTCCAAGTGGTAGACGATGCAGCGATGTCGATCCAAAGCAATCACAGTCAAAGTGACAGTAGACACGTGCACAGCAAGAGCCTGGGCGTAAGGCACCAGGTGGCACAAGACTGGGCCCAGTTTCCATTCACCCAACAGTGTGTAAACTAACGTGAAGGGCAGGCACAATGTATTCACCAGCAGATCAGCCACAGCCAGGTTAGCAATGAAGAAGTTAGTCACTGTGCGCATGCTTTTGAACTTGATGATCACATGGATCACAAGGGAGTTCCCGATCACCCCCAACAGGATAATGGAACAGTAAGCAAAGATGAGGATGATCTGCACTTCAACCAGCGTGGTGCTGTCCTTCAGTTCTGGTTTAGGGTCGAGAGTCAATTCATTGAGTGGTGTGGTGAATCTTGGCAAGTACAGCCTGGTGAACAGCTCCATTTTCATTTCGTCTGTTTGGTTTTCTTCGCCTATTGATACCAGAGGCCCCATCCTTGCAGCAGCCTGGTCTAATCAGTAGAGCTGTGCCTGAAAAAATGATACAAGAACACGTAGAGAAATCAGTCCCACAGCGTTTAAGACAAGAAGTAATGGGCTAAAGCTAGAGCTCTTTCCTCCTTTAACCTACATTCTATATTTCAGGATTAAGAGAAGATCTGTCTTAATATATTCAAATTCTATTGCCCTTACATTTGAAGCCCGATCCTGTAATATTATTCAGGCATGACTCCTCCTGAAAATTGGGACAGATTTCAAAAGCATTTCAAAGACAAAGTTTGCCTAAGTAATGCAGGAGGATTAAGATCCTATTGGGCAGAATATCCTTTTTTACAATCCAGTACCTAAAACTACTGCTGATTTAGCACAAAATGTCCATTAATTCCTATGGGAATTCTGCATGGCACCATCCAGGCTGTTATTAGTAGAATAATCTTCCAGTTTTTCCTTAATGGAAAGCGTTTCCTTTAAATAGTTACTAAATTCTTATAAGTTTGTACCCATCCCTGATGCTAGAGAACTAATTACTGAGGTCTTCCTTCAAGAAACTTTAAGAAAGTGCCACAAGGCAAGCAAAAATACCACTCTATTTGAACTGAAATAATAGCAGTTCTCTGAAATGACTGTTAAACCAATTCACTCTGAAAATAACTCATGAAACAATTAAAACTCAATTATAAATAATATTTTTTTTTGTGTTCCTCAGAAGCTGCCGATCAAGGATTCATTTCTGACCTCAGTCACAGAGAAGGGCAAATCATTCCTCTACTGAGATCAGTAAGAATTTCACCCCTGGCATCAAAATTGCATTTTGTTGCCTCCCTACACAGGCCAAGACAAATTCTGCTCAGCTAACTTATGCTGTCCTAAGACTTCAGTAGGCTTGAGTAGCTAAATGGATGTTTTACAGTTAATTTCTGACTTGGATTTCAGTCCTATGCAAAATATGTGTCTATGCCCCTGTGGACTGCCCAGGCTTTGGATGGCATGCTAAGTGAGAGTACCCTGCACCTGGTGACCTGCACCTCGAGCTGTGAAAATAGTAAGTAGAAAATTGTCAGGGCACAGTGGGTTCCCTGAGAAGACATCATTGTTTGCTGCTGAGGGGGAGGCCAAAAGTGAGTTATTAACTCCACATGTCCATTCATACACTCCTTAAGGAAGGCAAGAATAGAGAAGAAATATCACTTCCTTGCCATTAGGCATTACACATGGCTTAGCTGACCTCAGGTTCAGGTCTGCCTAAAGAAACAGTCTACCTGTGGCTTCATATGGCTTTTTTTAAAAACAMCAGATTCAGTTTACTGTAGATTTTCATCCCTACCTCTTATCACCATTGACATATATCAGTGACATCCTTAGATTTGATTTCCTGAGTTGAGTGGTCTGTACATTTGCACCTGCATTTGTGCCTGGCTATTAAATTAAGATTCAGAAACCASTGTTGTGTCCCAGTGGGTGACTGAACCCTCTGTGTTATGCTTGCATCCCACACAATATCCCAAAGAACTTCTCAGCACAAGCCCTTTTCTCAAAAGCAACAGATCAACTACATGAACTGAAAGGTAATTTTCCCCAGGCTAAAATTATGCTATGCTGTTTTAGTTTACTTTTACTGTACAATTATCAGTGTAAGCCTARAATGCTTAACACTGTGAGATATGTAACTGAGATAACTGTCAGCTGTTCACAGAAGCTCATCCCACAGTCTTTAGTAATGTCATCAGTCATCAACTACTAGCACAACAAGGGTGGCAGGACTGAATCTCTTAATACACCTTTAGTCCATATCAGGTTAAAAATATAAGAGATCCATGACAATTTGCACAGCCAATACTATGCAGAACTTATGAGCACTTCTGCATCTGTTTTTTCCTTCACCTGTGAACCTAAAACCAAGAACTAGGCTTGTATATTATTAGGTTAGAGACTTGGTGAGATTCCAGGACTGTCAACTGCCCCAAAATCTCATAATTTTTTCATTGTAAAATAGGAACAGGTCATGTTTACCCATCATAGTAGAAGGGTGAGAGGGAGGGCAAATTTCACAAGTTTTACCTTCTTTGCTGTAAATATAGGGAGGATGACAGAGCTCAGCAAAATAACGTAGCATCCCTTTCTTTGTGAAAATGTTTTCATCCTTTTCTCTAGTCCCTGGCATTCCCCTGATTCCTACCTCCAATCCCTTACTTAGCGAAGGCTGCTTTTATTTTGCTAGTTTTGTTCTGTTTGTTGCTGCCCTGTTTGTGCTGTTGGAAGGCATTTGGATCTTGTAAATAAAACAAAGCTGGGGGAGGGAGGAGGGACAACCAGGTTTTAGAGCCCAGGCGGGGATGAGATGGTGTGTGGGTAGGAGATGAAATAAATTGGACAAGTTTGGGCATTGTCAGTGGGACAGTTTAAGCGAGCAAAGAATCAGCCTCTTTCAGAGCACTGAGGAAGACTGAGGTAACATAGGAAACCTCCGGTAGTATTTGGCAGGACCCTCTTGTGTTCTTTCTTAGCAGAAACTCTAGTTGATGTCATTTATTTGCACACCTTGCATACTGCACAGCTCTGTTTTTCAAATCCTTTCCAATAGTCAGATCCTTAGGGGTGAGCATCAAATTGCGCCTAACTTTCCTCGGGGGAAAGACCGCGGAGGATTTATAATGGTTCTGAGAGCAAGTAAGCAAAAGGGCAAAATACGTGATTCCATTAACAAGCAGCATTGCCATCATGACCGCAGTGCCTGCAGCGGGGGAGGGCTGGGAGTTGCTCGAGGTGCAGGTGTAGGCAAACGCGTCTCTCCTGCCCGCTGCCTGCCGCCCGGGGCGCCGCGGGGCCCTGCCCGCTCCCGCGGAGCCCCTTCCTCCCTGCCGCCTCCCAGCTGCACGGGAAGGCGCCCGCCGGCCCCGGCCCC